>NW_026282240.1:0-36924 GCF_023373465.1 Oncorhynchus keta | reverse complement strand
TATGGAACTTTCCCCAAATTCCCAGACTTTTAAAAGATCCTGGTTGAAATATTTCTGGAATACCTGGGAAATGTACCTACCTGCAAGTCACATTATTCCAGAGTCCAGTTGAAAAATGTATTCACCTGCAACCTACATTCATAATGAATGACAGGTTAGGAACAGTGAGAGGAGAATGCCTAAGCCATTTCAACTGGGACAACCATTTCAATAACGGGTGCATTCATAATGAATGTCAGGTCAGGAACAGTGAGAGGAGAATGCCTAAGCCATTTCAACTGGGACAACCATTTCAATAACGGGCATTCATAATGAATGTCAGGTCAGGAACAGTGAGAGGAGAATGCCTAAGCCATTTCAACTGGGACAACCATTTCAATAACGGGTACATTCATAATGAATGTCAGGTTAGGAACAGTGAGAGGAGAATGCCTAAGCCATTTCAACTGGGACAACCATTTCAATAACGGGTACATTCATAATGAATGTCAGGTCAGGAACAGTGAGAGGAGAATGCCTAAGCCATTTCAACTGGGACAACCATTTCAATAACGGGTACATTCATAATGAATGTCAGGTCAGGAACAGTGAGAGGAGAATGCCTAAGCCATTTCAACTGGGACAACCATTTCAATAACGGGTACATTCATAATGAATGTCAGGTCAGGAACAGTGAGAGGAGAATGCCTAAGCCATTTCAACTGGGACAACCATTTCAATAACGGATGCAAAAAATCTAACTAAGTTATTGGATTATTTCAGAAAATATCTATGTTATGGGATCACGTGAAGGTTGAACGAGATGGCCGCATGAACTGAGAGCTCCGCACAAGTAATTTCCAATTGTTAATCTTACCTCCACTTCAAGTTAAACCCCATTAGCTTTATATAAAAAAGACATGTAGGCTAAAAAAAGGCGACATTGCATGTGACATTTTTACCCGGACTTGAGCAATAGCCATAGAAAAGTCCCCAAGAAAAAGCTAGCTTCAGAAAAAGCTAGCGCCATTAGCCAGGAGCATGATGACCCGTCCCTTCGCAAGGGCCAACAACTGCCAACCTCCTCCTCTGTCGAAAACCAGGCACCAGCATCAGCATCAACATTTTGTGGGTTTGATTACAGGCTCAAAATGGCAATGTGATGGTCTGGGGGAGGTGGAGGCAATGTGATGGTCTGGGGGAGGTGGAGACAATGTGATGGTCTGGGGGAGGTGAAGGCAATGTGATAGTCTGGGGGAAGTGGAGGCAATGTGATGGTCTGGGGGAGGTGGAGGCAATGTGATGGTCTGGGGGAGGTGGAGGCAATGTGATGGTCTGGGGGAGGTGGAGGCAATGTGATGGTCTGGGGAAGTGGAGGCAATGTGATGGTCTGGGGAGGTGGAGGCAATGTGATGGTCTGGGGGAGGTGGAGGCAATGTGATGGTCTGGGGGAGGTGGAGGCAATGTGATGGTCTGGGGGAGGTGGAGGCAATGTGATGGTCTGGGGAGGTGGAGGCAATGTGATGGTCTGGGGGAGGTGGAGGCAATGTGATGGTCTGGGGGAGGTGGAGGCAATGTGATGGTCTGGGGGAGGTGGAGGCAATGTGATGGTCTGGGGGAGGTGGAGGCAATGTGATGGTCTGGGGGAGGTGGAGGCAATGTGATGGTCTAGGGGAGGTGGAGGCAATGTGATGGTCTGGGGGAGGTGGAGGCAATGTGATGGTCTGGGGGAGGTGGAGGCAATGTGATGGTCTGGGGGAGGTGGAGGCAATGTGATGGTCTGGGGGAGGTGGAGGCAATGTGATGGTCTAGGGGAGGTGGAGGCAATGTGATGGTCTGGGGGAGGTGGAGGCAATGTGATGGTCTGGGGGTGCTTTGGTGGTGGTAAAGTGGGAGATTTGTAAAAGGGATCTTGAAGAAGCAAGGCTATTACTCCATTTTGCATACCATACCTTTTGGACAGCGCTGAATTGGAGCCAATTTTCTCCTACAACAGGACAATGACCCAAAGCACAGCTCCAAACTATGCAAGAACTATTTAGGGAAGAAGCAGTCAGCTGGTATTCTGTCTATAATGGAGTGTCCAGCACTGTCAACGGATCTCAACCCTATTGAGCTGTTGTGGGAGCAGCTTGACCGTATGGTACGTAAGAAGAGCCCATCAAGCCAATCCAACTGGGGGGAGGAGCTTCAGGAAGCATGGGGTGAAATCTCTCCAGATCACCTCAACAAATTGACAACTAGAACGCCAAAGGTCTGCAAGGCTGTAATTGCTGCAAACGGAGAATTCTTTGACAAAAAAGTTTGAAGGACACAATTGTTATTTAAATTAAAAATCATTATTTATAACCTTGTCAACATCTTGACCGTCTTTCCTATTAATTTTGCTAAAATATTTCATGTCTGTTTTCATGAAAAACCAGGACATTTCTAAGTGACCCCAAACTTTTGAACGGTAGTGTATATTCACGTCACCAAATAATTGATTAAAACACTGTTTGCACTCGCCTCAGCAGCACCCTGTAGGGCAGCACCATGATTTAGCCGGAGGACAGCTAGATTCTGTCCTCCTTTGGGTACATTGACTTCAATACCAAACCTAGTAGGCTCATGGTTCTCTCCCCCTTCCATAGACTTATACAGTAATTATGACAGGATGGAAGATGTCCTCCGACCTATCAGACCTCTTGCATCATGAACTGGCATGTTGTCCACCCAATCAAAATATCAGAGAATTAATCTAGTACTGAAAGCGTAATCTACAGATAGCTAGCACTGCAGTGCATAACATGTGGTGAGTAGATGCAAGGCGGTACTGAATGTGTCGCTCTCTGTCAACGTGACTACTCTACGTTGTAAACTTTCATTCATAGGAAGGTTGCAGCAACCTCATGAAGGGAAAATTTGAGTATCATTTTGTAGTCTTATCGATGTTACATTGAACTGGGTGAATGGAATATGAATAACAGTCATCAATATGCTGTAATAGAAATAAGGCCATGCTCATTAAAACATGTATCATCCTCCCTCATCTGAAATGGCACCGACTGCCACTACACTCAAAGTACATTCAAAAACACAGATATTAACAATTATTCAAAAATCTACCTGCAGTAGAGCATGCTGGGGAAAAAAGTTAATTTGTTATCATAACTTGTGAGTTGATGTGACTTCTCATTTAATTTTGAGTCAGTACCACTTAACATTGACTTTCTAGTGTACTAGAAGAATTTGAATTCAAAATGCCTTGGGGTTTAAATGTAGGCCTTCGTGCAGCTTGGTAGTAAAGGTTCGTTTTAGATTAGAGGTAGTAAGGTATGGTTAGTTTAAATTAGAGGTTGTCATGGTTACTTGATATAGGCCTCTGTGCTGCTGTGGCCTTTGAGTTGGTCTTCCATCAGGTAGGTGTTGTGGGAGGAGCTGATGAAGTAGTGGTTGATTGGCTGGCTCATATCCTGGAACACCTCCTTGTGGGCGGGGTTGAAGATAGACCCCTCCTCCTGGTGCAGGTACATCAGGAAGCCATCTTTGGTCATGTGATTCTTCTGCTTTGCTGGGGGGGGGGCAGAATGAGTTAGGTAATTGGGCCTTGTGAAATAGCCCTCCCAGATATACAGTGTATTCAGAAAGTATTCACACCCCTTGACACATTTTGTTGTGTTACAGCCTGAATTGAAAATTGATTAAATTCAGATTTATTTTGTCAACACACAATACCCCATAATGTCAAAGTTGAATTATGCTTTTCTAAAAATAAAAATAAATCATAAAAAATGAAAAGCTGAAATGTCTTGAATCAGTAGGTATTCAACCCCTTTGTTATGGCAAGCCTAAATATGTTCAGGAGTAAAACATTGCTTAAATTAACAAGTCACATATGTAATAATAGTGTTTAACATGATGGTTGAATGTCTACCTCATCTCTGTACCCCACATAAACAATTATCTGTAAAGTCCCTCAGTCGAGCAGTGAATTTAATACAGATACAACCACAAAGACCAGCAACGATTTCCAAAGCCTCGCAAAGAAGGGCACCTATTGGTAGATGGGTAAACATAAAAAGTAGACATTGAATATCCATTTGAGCATGGTGAAGTTATTAATTACACTTTGGATGGCGTATCAATACACCCAGTCACTACAAAGATACAGGTATCCTTCCTAACTCAGTTGCCAGAGAGGAAGGAAACCGCTCAGGGATTTCACCATGAGGCTGGAAGACAGCTAGTTTCCGTCCTCCTCCACTGAGAGAGAGAGAGAGAGAGAGAGAGAGAGAGAGAGAGAGAGAGAGAGAGAGAGAGAGAGAGAGAGAGAGAGAGAGAGAGAGAGAGAGAGAGAGAGAGAGAGAGAGAGAGAGAGAGAGAGAGAGAGAGAGAGAGAGAGAGAGAGAGAGAGAGAGAGAGAGAGAGAGAGAGAGAGAGAGAGAGAGAGAGAGAGAGAGAGACAGAGACAGAGACAGGTAGAGAGAGAGAGAGAGAGAGAGAGGGGGTTCCATCACTTTTAGCCTACTCAAGAGAGGGATGCCATGTTAGCTAACTGGCTATAGTTTCCAAATCGAGGCCAGCTTTTGTTTTTATTAATTTATAGCCACTTTCTATCAATGATCAACAACCATTTTGACAGACCTTGAAGAATTTTGAGAAGAATAATGGGGAAATGTTGCACAATCCAGGTGTGGAAATCTTAGAGACTTACCCAGAAAGACTCACAGCTGTAATAGCTCTTAGAGACTTACCCAGAAAGACTCACAGCTGTAATAGCTCTTAGAGACTTACCCAGAAAGACTCACAGCTGTAATAGCTCTTAGAGACTTACCCAGAAAGACTCACAACTGTAATAGCTCTTAGAGACTTACCCAGAAAGACTCACAGCTGTAATAGCTCTTAGAGACTTACCCAGAAAGATTCACAGCTGTAATAGCTCTTAGAGACTTACCCAGAAAGACTCACAACTGTAATAGCTCTTAGAGACTTACCCAGAAAGACTCACAACTGTAATAGCTCTTAGAGACTTACCCAGAAAGACTCACAGCTGTAATAGCTCTTAGAGACTTACCCAGAAAGACTCACAACTGTAATAGCTCTTAGAGACTTACCCAGAAAGACTCACAGCTGTAATAGCTCTTAGAGACTTACCCAGAAAGACTCACAACTGTAATAGCTCTTAGAGACTTACCCAGAAAGACTCACAACTGTAATAGCTCTTAGAGACTTACCCAGAAAGACTCACAACTGTAATAGCTCTTAGAGACTTACCCAGAAAGACTCACAGCTGTAATAGCTCTTAGAGACTTACCCAGAAAGACTCACAACTGTAATAGCTCTTAGAGACTTACCCAGAAAGACTCACAACTGTAATAGCTCTTAGAGACATACCCAGAAAGACTCACAACTGTAATAGCTCTTAGAGACTTACCCAGAAAGACTCACAGCTGTAATAGCTCTTAGAGACTTACCCAGAAAGACTCACAGCTGTAATAGCTCTTAGAGACTTACCCAGAAAGACTCACAGCTGTAATAGCTCTTAGAGACTTACCCAGAAAGACTCACAGCTGTAATAGCTCTTAGAGACTTACCCAGAAAGACTCACAGCTGTAATAGCTCTTAGAGACTTACCCAGAAAGATTCACAGCTGTAATAGCTGTCAAAGGGGATTCTAACATGTTTTGACTCATGGGGTGTGAATACTTATGTAAATAAGACATTACTGTATTTCATTTTAAATTAATCTGCAAAACAAATGTCCAAAAACGTGTTTTCACTTTGTCATTATGTGGTATTTTGTGTAAATGTAAAAATATGTAAATGTAATCAAGTCGAGGAATGAATACTTTGTGAAGACAATGTATATAATTTATTTTTAAAATGGAAAGGTGCCTCAGAAATACACAAAGTATTTTAGCACATTCACAGAATACCATAAAACGGTATGCTGCCATTGAATACTGCATTCTTACGCAGAGTAAAATGAACTCACTATATAAGGGAGCATGTACACTGAGTGTACAAAACATTAAGAACACCTGCTCTTTCTAGATTCTAGAGATAGTTGTTATTAATGGCTGGGGTAAAATGAGTGTACAAAACATCTGGAACATCTCGCTAATATTGAGTTGTGCCCCCCTTTTGCCCCCAGAACAGCCTCAGTGTGTCAGGAAGTCTACAAGGTGTGGAACGCATTCCACAGGGACAATGCTGTTGTTGTTGACTCCAATGCTTCCCACAGTGGTGTCAAATTGGCTGGATGCCCTTTGGGTGGTGGACCCTTCTTGATAGATACGGGAAACTGTACAGTGTGAAAAACCCAGCAGCGTTGCAATTCTTGACACACTCAGACTGGTCTTGGCACATTCACCCTCTGCATGGCACACATACACAATCCATGTCTCAATTGTCTCAAGGATTAAAAATCCTTCTTTAACCCGTCTCCTCTCCTTCATCTACACTGATTGAAGTGGATTTAACACGTGACATCACTAAAGGATCCTAGTTTTCACCTGGATTCACCTGGTCAGTCTGTCATGGAAAGAGCAGGTGTTCTTAATGTTTTGTACACTCAGTGTACATGCTCCCTTATATAGTGAGTTCAGTACTAGAGCATCTCTCCTCACCCGAGTCATCCAGATCATATTGAGTCAGAACTAGAGCATCTCTCCTCACCTGAGTCATCCAGATCATATTGAGTCAGAACTAGAGCATCTCTCCTCACCTGAGTCATCCAGATGATCATATTGAGTCAGAACTAGAGCATCTCTCCTCACCTGAGTCATCCAGATCATATTGAGTCATTACTAGATCATCTCTCCTCACCTGAGTCATCCAGATCATATTGAGTCAGAACTAGAGCATCTCTCCTCACCTGAGTCATCCAGATCATATTGAGTCATTACTAGATCATCTCTCTTCACCTGAATCATCCAGATCATATTGAGTCAGAACTAGAGCATCTCTCCTCACCTGAGTCATCCAGATCATATTGAGTCAGTACTAGAGCATCTCTCCTCACCTGAGTCATCCAGATCATATTGAGTCAGTACTAGAGCATCTCTCCTCACCTGAATCATCCAGATCATATTGAGTCATTACTAGATCATCTCTCCTCACCTGAGTCATCCAGATCATATTGAGTCAGAACTAGAGCATCTCTCCTCACCTGAGTCATCCAGATCATATTGAGTCAGAACTAGAGCATCTCTCCTCACCTGAGTCATCCAGATGATCATATTGAGTCAGAACTAGAGCATCTCTCCTCACCTGAGTCATCCAGATCATATTGAGTCATTACTAGATCATCTCTCCTCACCTGAGTCATCCAGATCATATTGAGTCAGAACTAGAGCATCTCTCCTCACCTGAGTCATCCAGATCATATTGAGTCATTACTAGATCATCTCTCTTCACCTGAATCATCCAGATCATATTGAGTCAGAACTAGAGCATCTCTCCTCACCTGAGTCATCCAGATCATATTGAGTCAGTACTAGAGCATCTCTCCTCACCTGAGTCATCCAGATCATATTGAGTCAGTACTAGAGCATCTCTCCTCACCTGAGTCATCCAGATCATATTGAGTCAGAACTAGATCATCTCTCCTCACCTGAGTCATCCAGATCATATTGA
This sequence comes from Oncorhynchus keta, assembly GCF_023373465.1. NCBI lineage: Eukaryota > Metazoa > Chordata > Actinopteri > Salmoniformes > Salmonidae > Oncorhynchus > Oncorhynchus keta. The sequence continues at coordinate 29,325 of NW_026282240.1, read as the reverse complement.
GTCAGAACTAGATCATCTCTCCTCACCTGAGTCATCCAGATCATATTGAGTCAGAACTAGAGCATCTCTCCTCACCTGAGTCATCCAGATCATATTGAGTCAGAACTAGAGCATCTCTCCTCACCTGAGTCATCCAGATCATATTGAGTCAGAACTAGAGCATCTCTCCTCACCTGAGTCATCCAGATCATATTGAGTCAGAACTAGAGCATCTCTCCTCACCTGAGTCATCCAGATCATATTGAGTCAGAACTAGAGCATCTCTCCTCACCTGAGTCATCCAGATCATATTGAGTCAGAACTAGAGCATCTCTCCTCACCTGAGTCATCCAGATCATATTGAGTCAGTACTAGAGCATCTCTCCTCACCTGAGTCATCCAGATCATATTGAGTCAGTACTAGAGCATCTCTCCTCACCTGAGTCATCCAGATCATATTGAGTCAGTACTAGAGCATCTCTCCTCACCTGAGTCATCCAGATCATATTGAGTTCAGTACTAGAGCATCTCTCCTCACCTGAGTCATCCAGATCATATTGAGTCAGTACTAGAGCATCTCTCCTCACCTGAGTCATCCAGATCATATTGAGTCAGAACTAGAGCATCTCTCCTCACCTGAGTCATCCAGATCATATTGAGTCAGCACGTGAGCATCTCTCACCTGAATCGTCCAGCTCGTATCTCTCTATGAGTCTTACAGCGTCCTCCATTGTGGCCACCTCACGCTGCTCGTTCAGCAGGAAGTTGAGCAGGTCTTTGACACTCATCTTCTCCCCCGTAGTGGCGTACTTTCCATAGATCACATCGATCTCCTCGCGGTATATCAGCAGGTCATAGAAGTGTTTGATCTCAGGGCCTTCCAGGGAGCCCGAGTTAGACTTGTCACATTTCTGTAGGATCATTAACAAAAAATCATGAACAAAACAGTACTAACGAGATACAGTACATTGAGTTCCTCCTCAGACAAAGTAAAATGCTTTGAAACACAGCGTAACCTTAAATGAAACCCAGGAACATTACAGGGATGCATTAGGAGCTGCCTGTACAGAGTCTATAACACCATCCTCGTAAGTTATTGACCAACTGTAGGTGTCCACTCACTGCAAACAGCACTTCAGCGTACATGTCGTCCACCTCGATGTTGATCTGGCGGAGGAAGTGCTTCAGCTCCTTCAGGGTCATCTTGTTGTCCTTGTTCTTGTCTGCCTTCCTCATACAGTTGAAGATCCAGCTTTAATACGCCCAGATTTAAGGATCAATCATTCACCATGTAGGAATATGTCAACGATAAATACCCAACGCAGAGGAAGAGGTCTAAAATACTAGAGTACTAATGGTCAATAGCGAATTGTAAACAGGAGTTGGGTTTCAGTTCAACATCTGTTCAGAATCTGTGGAATGTCAAATTAAATCAAATCAAATGTTATTTGTCACATACACATTGTTAGCAGATGTTAATGGTCACATACACATGGTTAGCAGATGTTAATGGTCACATACACATGGTTAGCAGATGTTAATGGTCACATACACATGGTTAGCAGATGTTAATGGTCACATACACATGGTTAGCAGATGTTAATGGTCACATACACATGGTTAGCAGATGTTAATGCGAGTGTAGCCAAATGTTTGTGTGCTTCTAGTTCCGACAATGCAGTAATAACCAACGAGTAATCTAACCTAACAATTCCAAAACTACTGTCTTATACACACAAGTGTAAAGGAATAAAGAATATGTACATAAAGATATATGAATGAGTGATGGTACAGAACGGCATAGACAAGATGCAGTAGATGGTATTGAGTGCAGTATATACATATGAGATGAGTATGTAAACAAAGTGGCATAGTTTAAAGTGGCTAGTGATACATGTATTACATAAAGATGCAGTAGATGATATAGAGTACAGTATATACATATACATATGAGATGAGTAATGTAGGGTATGTAAACATTATATTAAGTGGCATAGTTTAAAGTGGCTAGTGATACATGTATTACATAAAGATGCAGTAGATGATATAGAGTACAGTATATACATATACATATGAGATGAGTAATGTAGGGTATGTAAACATTATATTAAGTGGCATAGTTTAAAGTGGCTAGTGATACATGTATTACATAAAGATGCAGTAGATGATATAGAGTACAGTATATACATATACATATGAGATGAGTAATGTAGGGTATTTAAACTTTATATTAAGTGGCATTGTTTAAAGTGGCTAGTGATACATTTTTTACATCAATTTCCATCCATTTCCATTATTAAAAGGAGCTGGAGTTGAGTCAGTATGTTGGCAGCAGCCACTCAATGTTAGTGGTGGCTGTAACAGTCTGATGGGATAGATAGGCAGATGATGATGTACAAGTAGAGATACTGGTGAGCAAAAGAGCAGAAAAGTTTTTAAAAAACAATATGGGGATGAGGTAGGTAGATTGGGTGGGCTATTTACAGATGGACTATGTACAGCTGCAGCGATCGGTTAGCTGCTCAGATAGCAGATGTTTAAAGTCAGTGAGGAGATATAAGTCTCCAGCTTCAGGGATTTTTTGCAATTCGTCCCAGTCACTGGCAGCAGAGAACTGGAAGGAAAGGCGGCCAAATGAGGTGTCGGCCCTGGGGATGACCAGTGAGATATACCCGCTGGAGCGCGTGCTACAGGTGGGTGTTGTCATCGTGACCAGTGAGCTGAGAAAAAGGCGGAGCTCCACCTAGCATAGACTTATAGATGACCTGGAGCCAATGGCTCTGGCGACGAATATGTAGTGAGTGCCAGCCGACTAGAGCATACAGGTCTCAGTGGTGGATGGTATAAGGTGCTTTAGTCACAAAACAGATGGCACTGTGATAGACCGCATCCAGCCCGCTGAGCAGAGTATTGGAAGCTATTTTGCAGATGACATCGCCAAAGTCAAGGATCGGTAGGATAGTCAGTTTACTAGGGTAACTTTGGCGGTGTGAATGAAGGAGGCTTTGTTGCGGAATAGGAAGCCGATTTCAGATCCGATTTTGGACTTTTTGGACTCATGTTTAACAGGAGAGTTTACAATCTAAACAGACAGACACCTGGGCAGTGTGTCTGTCTGTTTAGAGAGTGAAGGAGGCTTTGTTGCGAAATAGAAAGCCGATTCTAGATTTACCTTTGGATTGGAGATGTTAATGTGAGTCTGGAAGGAGAGTTTACAGTCTAAACAGACACCTAGGTATTTGTAGTTGTCCACATATTTTAGGTCAGAACCGTCCAGAGTAGTGATGCTAGTCAGGCGGGTGCGGGCAGCAAACACAGTGTCCAAGGAAGGGCCAGATGTATATAGAATGGTGTCGTCTGTGTAGAGGTGAATCAGAGAATCACCCGCAGCAAGAGCGACATCGTTGATATATACAGAGAAAACAGCCCGAGAATTGAACCCTGTGGTATCCACATAGAGACTGCCAGAGGTCTGGACAACAGGCCCTCCGATTTGACACACTGAACTCTGTCTGCAAAGTAGTTGGTGAACCAGGCGAGGCAGTCATTTGAGAAACCAAGTCTGCAGATAAGAATATGGTGATTGACAGAGTCGAAAGCCTTGGCCAGGTCGATGAAGACGGCTGCACAGTACTGTCTTTTATCGATGGCAGTTATGATGTCGTTTAGTACCTTGAGCCGAGGTGCACCCGGGACCAGCTCCAAAACCAGATTGCACAGCAGGACGGTGGGACCCGAAATGGTCAGCGATGTGTTCATTAACTTGGCTTTTGAAGACCTTAGAAAGGCAAGGCAGGATGGGTATAGGTCTGTAACAGTTTGGGTCTAGAGTGTCACCCCCTTTGATTTGTCCTTCTCAAATAAACCTATTTTTCTCCACCTGATTTGCTTTGGAGATTGTGTTATTGAAGAATAACCTAAATTGCTAGCAACCAGTTGCTCAGAGCTTAAATGTTGACCTATACACATTATAGATGGGAATCCACTATACTGAATTTTTTTTATATATTTTTACATATTCTTATTTTCAATGACGGCCTGGGAACAGTGGGTTAACTGCCTGTTCAGGGGCAGAACGACATATTTGTACCTTGTCAGCTCGGGGGTTTGAACTCGCAACCTTCCGGTTACTAGTCCATCGCTCTAACCACTAGGCTACCCTGCCGCTGGACAACTATTTTCTGATTTGTAACTCCAAGTACTGGTAACTCCAAGTAACTAAACAATGTTTTAGTTGTGAACTGCAAAGCAAGCAGATTAACAAAAGAGGATACTGCTCGCTCGTCTGCTGGCTGTTGAGTTTCTTCATGTTAGAGATGATCTTCTCCAGACCACTGACCCACTGCCTAGCCTCCTCTGCCGAGGTCGCCACCAGATCCAGGTTCCTCCTGCGGCCCTTAAAGAAGATGGAGAAACAGCGGTCCTCAACGTGGGCCTCTGTGTGCTTCTGAAGACCCTCCGACTGACGGCCCTTACGCACAGAATCTACGTCATCAATGGAGACTGAAAGGGAGACAAGAAGGGGATTGAGGTTAGAATTGTTTATAAATCCTGGTCCTGAAGTCTGACCGCTTGGTTTCATGGCTGCTGAGATTTGATCGTTTCTTGGTTTAAACCAAAAAGCCTCAAGGTCCAGGCTGGAAACTGTGTGATGACATGGCTGTCACCATGGAGACCATGGGCTTGTCCCAATCATGTCTTCATCACATCTACCCCAGACAGAAACATACAGGAGAGGGTGGGTTTGATAGGACAGGGTGATAGAGGAGGGTATGCAGGAAGCCTCTCTGTCTCAGTGTGCCTTTCACCCACTCACAGCACCCAACAGCCATCTATCTGACTGTCTACACACACTTCGTTCCCAGTTTCTGTTCCTATACACCCCAACCTGTGTAACTGACTGGAGGAGCCTGTCAATCAGACTTAGTCCCTGGTGTCTACTGGTCAGTCAAATTTAGTCCCTGGTGTCTCCTGGTCAGTCAGACTTAGTCCCTGGTGTCTACTGGTCAATCAGACTTAGTCCCTGGTGTCTACTGGTCAATCAGACTTAGTCCCTGGTGTCTACTGGTCAATCAGACTTAGTCCCTGGTGTCTACTGGTCAGTCAGACTTAGTCCCTGGTGTCTACTGGTCAATCAGACTTAGTCCCTGGTGTCTACTGGTCAATCAGACTTAGTCCCTGGTGTCTACTGGTCAGTCAGTTACACAGTCAGTATCTAAATAATATGTGTGAAATGCTTGATAGTTTATGTGATGTAAACAGAGAGGTCTACTTTCTTGGGGACATGAATATTGACTGGTTTTCATCAAGCTGTCTGCTCAAAAGGAAGCTTCTCACTGTAACTAGTGTCTGTAATCTGGTTCAGGTTATTAATCAACCCACTCAACAGGAAGCTTCTCACTGTGACCAGTGCCTGTAATCTGGTTCAGGTTATTAATCAACCCACTCAACAGGAAGCTTCTCACTGTGACCAGTGTCTGTAATCTGGTTCAGGTTATTAATCAACCCACTCAGCAGGAAGCTTCTCACTGTAACCAGTGTCTGTAATCTGGTTCAGGTTATTAATCAACCCACTCAACAGGAAGCTTCTCACTGTAACCAGTGTCTGTAATCTGGTTCAGGTTATTAATCAACCCACTCAACAGGAAGCTTCTCACTGTAACCAGTGTCTGTAATCTGGTTCAGGTTATTAATCAACCCACTCAACAGGAAGCTTCTCACTGTAACCAGTGTCTGTAATCTGGTTCAGGTTATTAATCAACCCACTCAACAGGAAGCTTCTCACTGTAACCAGTGCCTGTAACCTGGTTCAGGTTATTAATCAACCCACTCAGCAGGAAGCTTCTCACTGTAACCAGTGTCTGTAATCTGGTTCAGGTTATTAATCAACCCACTCAACAGGAAGCTTCTCACTGTGACCAGCGTCTGTAATCTGGTTCAGGTTATTAATCAACCCACTCAACAGGAAGCTTCTCACTGTAACCAGTAACCTGGTTCAGGTTATTAATCAACCCACTCAACAGGAAGCTTCTCACTGTAACCAGTAACCTGGTTCAGGTTATTAATCAACCCACTCAACAGGAAGCTTCTCACTGTAACCAGTGTCTGTAATCTGGTTCAGGTTATTAATCAACCCACTCAACAGGAAGCTTCTCACTGTGACCAGCGTCTGTAATCTGGTTCAGGTTATTAATCAACCCACTCAACAGGAAGCTTCTCACTGTGACCAGCGTCTGTAATCTGGTTCAGGTTATTAATCAACCCACTCAACAGGAAGCTTCTCACTGTAACCAGCGTCTGTCATCTGGTTCAGGTTATTAATCAACCCACTCAACAGGAAGCTTCTCACTGTAACCAGTGTCTGTAACCTGGTTCAGGTTATTAATCAACCTCTCAACAGGAAGCTTCTCACTGTAACCAGTGTCTGTAATCTGGTTCAGGTTATTAATCAACCCACTCAACAGGAAGCTTCTCACTGTAACCAGTGTCTGTAATCTGGTTCAGGTTATTAATCAACCCACTCAACAGGAAGCTTCTCACTGTAACCAGTGTCTGTAACCTGGTTCAGGTTATTAATCAACCTACTCAACAGGAAGCTTCTCACTGTAACCAGTGTCTGTAATCTGGTTCAGGTTATTAATCAACCTATCAGGGTGTTTACAAACACTACAGGAACAAGATCATCCACATGTATTGATCACATGTTTACTAATACTGTAGAACTTTGTTCTAAAGCTGTATCCGTACCCATTGGATGCAGTGATCACAATATAGTGGCTATATCCAGGAAAACCAAAGTTACAACAGCTGGGCCTAAAATAGTGTATCAGAGATCATACAAAATATTTAGCTGTGACTCTTATGTGGACGATGTAAAAGAAAATTGTTGGTCTGATGTGATTAATGAGGAGCATCCAGATGCTGGTCTGATGTGATTAATGAGGACCATCCAGACGCTGGTCTGATGTGATTAATGAGGAGCATCCAGACGCTGGTCTGATGTGATTAATGAGGAGCATCCAGACGCTGGTCTGATGTGATTAATGAGGAGCATCCAGACGCTGGTCTGATGTGATTAATGAGGAGCATCCAGACGCTGGTCTGATGTGATTAATGAGGAGCATCCAGATGCTGGTCTGATGTGATTAATGAGGAGCATCCAGACGCTGGTCTGATGTGATTAATGAGGAGCATCCAGATGCTGGTCTGATGTGATTAATGAGGAGCATCCAGACGTTGGTCTAACGTGATTAATGAGAAGCATCCAGACGCTGGTCTGATGTGATTAATGAGGAGCATCCAGACGCTGGTCTGATGTGATTAATGAGGAGCATCCAGACGCTGGTCTGATGTGATTAATGAGGAGCATACAGACGCTGGTCTGATGTGATTAATGAGGAGCATCCAGACGCTGGTCTGATGTGATTAATGAGGAGCATCAGACGCTGGTCTGATGTGATTAATGAGGAGCATCCAGACGCTGGTCTGATGTGTTAATGAGGAGCATCCAGACGCTGGTCTGATGTGATTAATGAGGAGCATCCAGACGCTGGTCTGATGTGATTAATGAGGAGCATCCAGACGCTGGTCTGATGTGATTAATGAGGGGCATCCAGACGCTGGTCTGATGTGATTAAAGAGGAGCATCCAGATGCTGGTCTGATGTGATTAATGAGGAGCATCCAGATGCTGGTCTGATGTGATTAATGAGGAGCATCCAGATGCTGGTCTGATGTGATTAATGAGGAGCATCCAGACGCTGGTCTGATGTGATTAATGAGGAGCATCCAGATGCTGGTCTGATGTGGTTAATGAGGAGCATCCAGACGCTGGTCTGATGTGATTAATGAGGAGCATCCAGACGCTGGTCTGATGTGATTAATGAGGAGCATCCAGATGATGGTCCGATGTGGTTAATGAGGAGCATCCAGACGCTGGTCTGATGTGATTAATGAGGAGCATCCAGACGCTGGTCTGATTAATGGGAGCATGTGATAGTCCGATGGATGGAGCATCCAGACGCTGGTCTGATGTGATTAATGAGCATCCAGATGCTGCACTTGATGAATTATGAAATTGCTTCTTCCAATTATTGATAAACATGGACCTGTTAAAAGAAACTGACTGTATATGCATAAAAAAACTAAGAATGAAAGATAAGCATTGTAAGTTTGAATTTTGTAAAGTTTGTGTGGGAGAGGTGGAAAAATTATTATCATCGTCAATAATGACAAACTCCTTGCATTGACAACTTAGATGGAAAGCTACTGAGGATGGTAGCTGACTCTATAGCCACTCCTATCTGTCATGATTTTAATCTGAGTCTAGAGGAAAGTTTTTGTCCTCAGGCCTGGAGGGAAGCCAAAAGTCATTCCACTAGCTATGAGTGGTAAAGCAGCCTTTACTGGTTCTAACAGCCGACCAATCAGCTTGCTGTCAGCTCTGAGCAAACGGTTGGAAAAAATGTGTGTTTTTACCAAATACAATGTTATTTCTCTGTAAACAAATTAACAACAGATGTTCAGCGTGCTTAGTGAAGGGCACTCAACATGCACTGACACAAATAACTGATGATTGGTTGACTTAAAATAACAATAAGAAGATTGTGGAACTGTACTGTTAGATTTCAGTATTTGATATTAATGACCATAACCTGTTGTTGAAAAACATATGTGTTATGGCTGTTGAGGTGTTGAGCATCATCTGGACAGAAATGTAGTTGATGAAGATGGGGTGTAACAGGTGGGTCTGGACAGACTGATGTAGTTGATGAAGATGGGGGTGTAACAGGTGGGTCTGGACAGTGTGATGTAGTTGATGAAGATGGGGGTGTAACAGGTGGGTCTGGACAGAGTGATGTAGTTGATGAGGGTGTAACAGGTGGGTCTGTACAGTGTGATGTAGTTGATGAAGATGGGGTGTAACAGGTGGGTCTGGACAGAGTGATGTAGTTGAAGATGGGGTGTAACAGGTGGGTCTGTACAGACTGATGTAGTTGATGAAGATGGGGTGTAACAGGTGGGTCTGGACAGTGTGATGTAGTTGATGAAGATGGGGGTGTAACAGGTGGGTCTGGACAGAGTGATGTAGTTGATGAGGGTGTAACAGGTGGGTCTGTACAGTGTGATGTAGTTGATGAAGATGGGGGTGTAACAGGTGGGTCTGGACAGAGTGATGTAGTTGATGAAGATGGGGGTGTAACAGGTGGGTCTGGACAGACTGATGTAGTTGATGAAGATGGGGGTGTAACAGGTGGGTCTGGACAGTGTGATGTAGTTGATGAAGATGGGGGTGTAACAGGTGGGTCTGGACAGAGTGATGTAGTTGATGAGGGTGTAACAGGTGGGTCTGTACAGTGTGATGTAGTATGAAGATGGGGGTGTAAACAGGTGGGTCTGGACAGAGCGATGTAGTTGATGAAGATGGGGGTGTAACAGGTGGGTATGGACAGGGTGATGTAGTTGATGAAGATGGGGTGTAACAGGTGGGTCTGGACAGAGTGATGTAGTTGATGAAGATGGGGGTGTAACAGGTGGGTATGGACAGAGTGATGTAGTTGATGAAGATGGGGGTGTAACAGGTGGGTCTGGACAGAGTGATGTAGTTGATGAAGATGGGGGTGTAACAGGTGGGTCTGGACAGAGTGATGTAGGTTGATGGGGGTGTAACAGGTGGGTCTGTACAGTGTGATGTAGTTGATGAAGATGGGGGTGTAACAGGTGGGTCTGGACAGAGTGATGTAGTTGATGAAGATGGGGGTGTAACAGGTGGGTCTGGACAGGGTGATGTAGTTGATGAAGATGGGGGTGGGTCTGGACAGAGTGATGTAGTTGATGAAGATGGGGGTGTAACAGGTGGGTATGGACAGAGTGATGTAGTTGATGAAGATGGGGGTGTAACAGGTGGGTCTGGACAGAGTGATGTAGTTGATGAAGATGGGGGTGTAACAGGTGGGTATGGACAGAGTGATGTAGTTGATGAAGATGGGGGTGTAACAGGTGGGTCTGGACAGAGTGATGTAGTTGATGGGGGTGTAACAGGTGGGTCTGGACAGAGTGATGTAGTTGATGGGGGTGTAACAGGTGGGTCTGGACAGAGTGATGTAGTTGATGTGGGTGTGAGATGGGTCTGGACAGAGTGATGTAGTTGATGAAGATGGGGGTGTAACAGGTGGGTCTGGACAGAGTGATGTAGTTGATGGGGGTGTGATGTGGGTCTGGACAGAGTGATGTAGTTGATGAAGATGGGGGTGTAACAAGTGGGTCTGGACAGAGTGATGTAGTTGATGAAGATGGGGGTGTAACAGGTGGGTCTGGACAGAGTGATGTAGTTGATGGGGGTGTAACAGGTGGGTCTGGACAGGGTGATGTAGTTGATGAAGATGGGGGTATAACAAGTGGGTCTGGACAGAGTGATGTAGTTGATGGGGGTGTGATGTGGGTCTGGACAGAGTGATGTAGATGATGGGGGTGTGATGTGGGTCTGGACAGAGTGATGTAGTTGATGAAGATGGGGATGTGAGCAGGTGGGTCTGGACAGAGGGATGTAGTTGATGAAGATGGGGGTGTAACAGGTGGGTCTAGGCAGGGTGATGTTGTTGATGGAGATGTGGGTGTGAGATGGGTCTGGACAGAGTGATGTAGTTGATGAAGATGGGGGTGTAACAGGTGGGTCTGGACAGAGTGATGTAGTTGATGGGGGTGTGATGTGGTCTGGACAGAGTGATGTAGTTGATGAAGATGGGGATGTGAGCAGGTGGGTCTAGGCAGGGTGATGTTGTTGATGGAGATGTGGTGTGAGGTGGGTCTGTGATGTTGTTGATGGAGATGGGGGTGTGGGTCTGGGCAGGGTGATGTTGTTGATGGAGATGGGGGTGTGAGGTGGGTCTGGGCAGGGTGATGTTGTTGATGGAGATGGGGGTGAGGTGGGTCTGGGCAGGGTGATGTTGTTGATGGAGATGGGGGTGTGAGGTGGGTCTGGGCAGGGTGATGATGTTGATGGAGATGGGGGTGTGAGGTGGGTCTGGGCAGGGTGATGTTGTTGATGGAGATGTGGGTGTGAGGTGGGTCTGGGCAGGGTGATGTTGTTGATGGAGATGGGGGTGTGAGGTGGGTCTGGTCAGGGTGATGTTGTTGATGGAGATGGGGGTGTGAGGTGGGTCTGGGAAGGGTGATGTTGTTGATGGAGATGGGGGTGTGAGGTGGGTCTAGGCAGGGTGATGTTGTTGATGGAGATGGGGGTGTGAGGTGGGTCTGTGCAGGGTGATGTTGTTGATGGAGATGGGGGTGTGAGATGGGTCTGGGCAGGGTGATGTTGTTGATGGAGATGGGGGTGTGAGGTGGGTCTGGGCAGGGTGATGTTGTTGATGAAGATGGGGGTGTAACAGGTGGGTCTGGACAGAGTGATGTAGTTGATGAAGATGGGGGTGTAACAGGTGGGTCTGGACAGAGTGATGTAGTTGATGGGGGTGTAACAGGTGGGTCTGTACAGTGTGATGTAGTTGATGAAGATGGGGGTGTAACAGGTGGGTCTGGACAGAGTGATGTAGTTGATGAAGATGGGGGTGTAACAGGTGGGTCTGGACAGGGTGATGTAGTTGATGAAGATGGGGGTGGGTCTGGACAGAGTGATGTAGTTGATGAAGATGGGGGTGTAACAGGTGGGTATGGACAGAGTGATGTAGTTGATGAAGATGGGGGTGTAACAGGTGGGTCTGGACAGAGTGATGTAGTTGATGAAGATGGGGGTGTAACAGGTGGGTATGGACAGAGTGATGTAGTTGATGAAGATGGGGGTGTAACAGGTGGGTCTGGACAGAGTGATGTAGTTGATGAAGATGGGGGTGTAACAGGTGGGTCTGGACAGAGTGATGTAGTTGATGAAGATGGGGGTGTAACAGGTGGGTCTGGACAGAGTGATGTAGTTGATGGGGGTGTAACAGGTGGGTCTGGACAGAGTGATGTAGTTGATGGGGTGTAACAGGTGGGTCTGGACAGAGTGATGTAGTTGATGGGGGTGTAACAGGTGGGTCTGGACAGAGTGATGTAGTTGATGGGGGTGTGATGTGGGTCTGGACAGAGTGATGTAGTTGATGAAGATGGGGGTGTAACAAGTGGGTCTGGACAGAGTGATGTAGTTGATGAAGATGGGGGTGTAACAGGTGGGTCTGGACAGAGTGATGTAGTTGATGGGGGTGTGATGTGGGTCTGGACAGAGTGATGTAGTTGATGAAGATGGGGATGTGAGCAGGTGGGTCTGGAAAGAGTGATGTAGTTGATGAAGATGGGGGTGTGAGCAGGTGGGTCTGGACAGAGTGATGTAGTTGATGAAGATGGGGGTGTAACAGGTGGGTCTGGACAGAGTGATGTAGTTGATGGGGGTGTGATGTGGGTCTGGACAGAGTGATGTAGTTGATGAAGATGGGGATGTGAGCAGGTGGGTCTGGACAGAGTGATGTAGTTGATGAAGATGGGGGTGTAACAGGTGGGTCTGGACAGAGTGATGTAGTTGATGGGGGTGTGATGTGGGTCTGGACAGAGTGATGTAGTTGATGAAGATGGGGATGTGAGCAGGTGGGTCTAGGCAGGGTGATGTTGTTGATGGAGATGTGGGTGTGAGGTGGGTCTGGGCAGGGTGATGTTGTTGATGGAGATGGGGGTGTGAGGTGGGTCTGGGCAGGGTGATGTTGTTGATGGAGATGGGGGTGTGAGGTGGGTCTGGGCAGGGTGATGTTGTTGATGGAGATGGGGGTGTGAGGTGGGTCTGGGCAGGGTGATGTTGTTGATGGAGATGGGGGTGGAGGTGGGTCTGGGCAGGGTGATGATGTTGATGGAGATGGGGGTGTGAGGTGGGTCTGGGCAGGGTGATGTTGTTGATGGAGATGTGGGTGTGAGGTGGGTCTGGGCAGGGTGATGTTGTTGATGGAGATGGGGGTGTGAGGTGGGTCTGGGCAGGGTGATGTTGTTGATGGAGATGGGGGTGAGGTGGGTCTGGGAAGGGTGATGTTGTTGATGGAGATGGGGGTGTGAGGTGGGTCTAGGCAGGGTGATGTTGTTGATGGAGATGGGGGTGTGAGGTGGGTCTGGGCAGGGTGATGTTGTTGATGGAGATGGGGTGTGAGATGGGTCTGGGCAGGGTGATGTTGTTGATTGAGATGGGGGTGTGAGGTGGGTCTGGGCAGGGTGATGTTGTTGATGGAGATGGGGGTGTGAGGTGGGTCTGGGCAGGGTGATGTTGTTGATGGAGATGGGGGTGTGAGGTGAGTCTGGGCAGGGTGATGTTGTTGATGGAGATGGGGGTGTGAGGTGGGTCTGGGCAGGGTGATGTTGTTGATGGAGATGGGGGTGTGAGGTGGGTCTGGGCAGGGTGATGTTGTTGATGGAGATGGGGGTGTGAGGTGGGTCTGGGCAGGGTGATGTTGTTGATGGAGATGGGGGTGTGAGGTGGGTCTGGGCAGGGTGATGTTGTTGATGGAGATGGGGGTGTGAGGTGGGTCTGGGCAGGGTGATGTTGTTGATGGAGATGGGGGTGTGAGGTGGGTCTGGGCAGGGTGATGTTGTTGATGGAGATGGGGGTGTGAGGTGGGTCTGGGCAGGGTGATGTTGTTGATGGAGATGGGGGTGTGAGGTGAGTCTGGGCAGGGTGATGTTGTTGATGGAGATGGGGGTGTGAGGTGGGTCTGGGCCGGGTGATGTTGTTGATGGAGATGGGGGTGTGAGGTGGGTCTGGGCAGGGTGATGTTGATGGAGATGGGGGTGTGAGGTGGGTCTGGGCAGGGTGATGTTGTTGATGGAGATGGGGGGTGTGAGGTGGGTCTGGGCAGGGTGATGTTGTTGTTGATGGAGATGTGGGTGTGAGGTGGGTCTGGGCAGGGTGATGTTGTTGATGGAGATGGGGGTGTGAGGTGAGTCTGGGCAGGGTGATGTTGATGGAGATGGGGGTGTGAGGTGGGTCTGGGCAGGGTGATGTTGTTGATGGAGATGGGGGTGTGAGGTGGGTCTGGGCAGGGTGATGTTGTTGTTGATGGAGATGTGGGTGTGAGGTGGGTCTGGGCAGGGTGATGTTGTTGATGGAGATGGGGGTGTGAGGTGAGTCTGGGCAGGGTGATGTTGTTGATGGAGATGGGGGTGTGAGGTGGGTCTGGGCAGGGTGATGTTGTTGATGGAGATGGGGGTGTGAGGTGGGTCTGGGCAGGGTGATGTTGTTGATGGAGATGGGGTGTGAGGTGGGTCTAGGCAGGGTGATGTTGTTGATGGAGATGGGGGTGTGAGGTGGGTCTAGGCAGGGTGATGTTGTTGATGGAGATGGGGTGTGAGGTGAGTCTGGGCAGGGTGATGTTGTTGATGGAGATGGGGGTGTGAGGTGGGTCTGGGCAGGGTGATGTTGTTGATGGAGATGGGGGGTGTGAGGTGGGTCTGGGCAGGGTGATGTTGTTGATGGAGATGTGGGTGTGAGGTGGGTCTGGGCAGGTGATGTTGTTGATGGAGATGGGGGTGTGAGGTGGGTCTGGGCAGGGTGATGTTGTTGATGGAGATGGGGTGTGAGGTGAGTCTGGGCAGGGTGATGTTGTTGATGGAGATGGGGGTGTGAGGTGGGTCTGGGCAGGGTGATGTTGTTGATGGAGATGGGGGTGTGAGGTGAGTCTGGGCAGGGTGATGTTGTTGATGGAGATGGGGTGTGAGGTGGTCTGGGCAGGGTGATGTTGTTGATGGAGATGGGGGTGTGAGGTGAGTCTGGGCAGGGTGATGTTGTTGATGGAGATGTGGGTGTGAGGTGGGTCTGGGCAGGGTGATGTTGTTGATGGAGATGGGGGTGTGAGGTGGGTCTGGGCAGGGTGAGGTTGTTGATGGAGATGTGGGTGTGAGGTGGGTCTGGGCAGGGTGATGTTGTTGATGGAGATGGGGGGTGTGAGGTGGGTCTGGGCAGGGTGATGTTGTTGATGGAGATGTGGGTGTGAGGTGGGTCTGGGCAGGGTGATGTTGTTGATGGAGATGGGGGTGTGAGGTGGGTCTGGGCAGGGTGATGTTGTTGATGAAGATGGGGTGTGAGGTGGGTCTGGGCAGCGTGATGTTGTTGATGGAGATGGGGGTGTGAGGTGGGTCTGGGCAGGGTGATGTTGTTGATGGAGATGGGGGTGTGAGGTGGGTCTGGGCAGGGTGATGTTGTTGTTGATGGAGATGTGGGTGTGAGGTGGGTCTGGGCAGGGTGATGTTGTTGATGGAGATGGGGGTGTGAGGTGAGTCTGGGCAGGGTGATGTTGTTGATGGAGATGGGGGTGTGAGGTGGGTCTGGGCAGGGTGATGTTGATGGAGATGGGGGTGTGAGGTGGGTCTGGGCAGCGTGATGTTGTTGATGGAGATGGGGGTGTGAGGTGGGTCTGGGCAGGGTGATGTTGTTGATGGAGATGGGGGTGTGAGGTGGGTCTGGGCAGGGTGATGTTGTTGATGGAGATGGGGGTGTGAGGTGGGTCTGGGCAGGGTGATGTTGTTGATGGAGATGTGGGTGTGAGGTGGGTCTGGGCAGGGTGATGTTGTTGATGGAGATGGGGTGTGAGGTGGGTCTGGGCAGGGTGATGTTGTTGATGGAGATGGGGGTGTGAGGTGAGTCTGGGCAGGGTGATGTTGTTGATGGAGATGGGGTGTGAGGTGGGTCTGGGCAGGGTGATGTTGTTGATGGAGATGGGGTGTGAGGTGAGTCTGGGCAGGGTGATGTTGTTGATGGAGATGGGGGTGTGAGGTGGGTCTGGGCAGGGTGATGTTGTTGATGGAGATGTGGGTGTGAGGTGGGTCTGGGCAGGGTGATGTTGTTGATGGAGATGGGGGTGTGAGGTGGGTCTGGGCAGGGTGATGTTGTTGATGGAGATGGGGGTGAGGTGAGTCTGGGCAGGGTGATGTTGTTGATGGAGATGGGGGTGTGAGGTGGGTCTGGGCAGGGTGATGTTGTTGATGGAGATGGGGGTGTGAGGTGAGTCTGGGCAGGGTGATGTTGTTGATGGAGATGGGGGTGTGAGGTGGGTCTGGGCAGGGTGATGTTGTTGATGGAGATGGGGGTGTGAGGTGAGTCTGGGCAGGGTGATGTTGTTGATGGAGATGTGGGTGTGAGGTGGGTCTGGGCAGGGTGATGTTGTTGATGGAGATGGGGGTGTGAGGTGGGTCTGGGCAGGGTGATGTTGTTGATGGAGATGTGGGTGTGAGGTGGGTCTGGGCAGGGTGATGTTGTTGATGGAGATGGGGGTGTGAGGTGGGTCTGGGCAGGGTGATGTTGTTGATGGAGATGTGGGTGTGAGGTGGGTCTGGGCAAGGTGATGTTGTTGATGGAGATGGGGGTGTGAGGTGGGTCTGGGCAGGGTGATGTTGTTGATGGAGATGGGGGTGTGAGGTGGGTCTGGGCAGGGTGATGATGTTGATGGAGATGGGGGTGTGAGGTGGGTCTGGGCAGGGTGATGTTGTTGATGGAGATGTGTGTGTGAGGTGGGTCTGGGCAGGGTGATGTTGTTGATGGAGATGTGGGTGTGAGGTGGGTCTAGGCAGGGTGATGTTGTTGATGGACATCGGGGGTGTGAGGTGGGTCTGGGCAGGGTGATGTTGTTGATGGAGATGGGGGTGTGAGGTGAGTCTGGGCAGGGTGATGTTGTTGATGGAGATGTGGGTGTGAGGTGGGTCTGGGCAGGGTGATGTTGTTGATGGAGATGGGGGTGAGGTGAGTCTGGGCAGGGTGATGTTGTTGATGGAGATGGGGGTGTGAGGTGGGTCTGGGCAGGGTGATGTTGATGGAGATGTGGTGTGAGGTGGGTCTGGGCAGGGTGATGTTGTTGATGGAGATGGGGGTGTGAGATGGGTCTGGGCAGGGTGATGTTGTTGATGGAGATGGGGGTGTGAGATGTGTCTGGGCAGGGTGATGTTGTTGATGGAGATGTGGGTGAGGTGGGTCTGGGCAGGGTGATGTTGTTGATGGAGATGTGGGTGTGAGGTGGGTCTGGGCAGGGTGATGTTGTTGATGGAGATGGGGGTGTGAGGTGGGTCTGGGCAGGGTGATGTTGTTGATGGAGATGGGGGTGTGAGGTGGGTCTGGGCAGGGTGATGTTGTTGATGGAGATGTGTGTGTGAGGTGGGTCTGGGCAGGGTGATGTTGTTGATGGAGATGTGGGTGTGAGGTGGGTCTAGGCAGGGTGATGTTGTTGATGGACATCGGGGTGTGAGGTGGGTCTGGGCAGGGTGATGTTGTTGATGGAGATGGGGGTGTGAGGTGAGTCTGGGCAGGGTGATGTTGTTGATGGAGATGTGGGTGTGAGGTGGGTCTGGGCAGGGTGATGTTGTTGATGGAGATGGGGGTGTGAGGTGAGTCTGGGCAGGGTGATGTTGTTGATGGAGATGGGGGTGTGAGGTGGGTCTGGGCAGGGTGATGTTGATGATGTGGGTGTGAGGTGGGTCTGGGCAGGGTGATGTTGTTGATGGAGATGGGGGTGTGAGATGGGTCTGGGCAGGGTGATGTTGTTGATGGAGATGGGGGTGTGAGATGGGTCTGGGCAGGGTGATGTTGTTGATGGAGATGTGGGTGTGAGGTGGGTCTGGGCAGGGTGATGTTGTTGATGGAGATGTGGGTGTGAGGTGGGTCTGGGCAGGGTGATGTTGTTGATGGAGATGGGGGTGTGAGGTGGGTCTGGGCAGGGTGATGTTGTTGATGGAGATGGGGGTGTGAGGTGGGTCTGGGCAGGGTGATGTTGTTGATGGAGATGGGGGTGTGAGGTGAGTCTGGGCAGGGTGATGTTGTTGTCATTTGTTGTCATGTTTTGTATTGTTTAAAAATATCAAATCAATTTGTTCAAAAAAATAAAATAAGATAAAATGAAAAGGCTACAACACGCATCTGATTATTCATTATGAAAAAAGGATTTATTTAATTTACATTCTTTATTTTAACCACAATGTCACAAATAACGGAACACACACAACATGAGCAGATTAACTTGGTCAAAACATTTATTTATTCAAGACTATCAGAAAGAATAATGGCTGTTATAGTACTGTACATGGTGTCCAGGTCAGGACAACCAGAACATTTCTTTATTCAAGACTATCAGAAAGAATAATGGGCTGTTATAGTACTATACATGGTGTCCAGGTCAGGATAACCAGAACATTTCTTTATTCAAGACTATCAGAAAGAATAATGGGCTGATATAGTACTGTACATGGTGTCCAGGTCAGGACAACCAGAACATTTCTTTATTCAAGACTATCAGAAAGAATAATGGGCTGTTATAGTACTGTACATGGTGTCCAGGTCAGGATAACCAGAACATTTCTTTATTCAAGACTATCAGAAAGAATAATGGCTGTTATAGTACTGTACATGGTGTCCAGGTCAGGATAACCAGAACATTTCTTTATTCAAGACTATCAGAAAGAATAATGGCTGTTATAGTACTGTACATGGTGTCCAGGTCAGGACAACCAGAACATTTATTTATTCAAGACTATCAGAAAGAATAATGGGCTGATATTCATTCAGATCCAAAGCCATGATTTAGTGAGTCACTCAGCTTCATGTTGACATGGACTCTTTCATTCAGTTTCTTCTTCACATCAGCAAAGAAGGACTCTTTGTATCATATATATATATATATATATATATATATATATATATATATATAGTGCATTCGAAAAGTATTCAGTAAGTATTCAATGGATTTACTTGATTTTTATTCCTCATCACTCTACGTACAATATCCCATAATGACAAAGCAAAATAAATTCTTATATCACATTTACATAATTAGTCAGACCCTTTACTCAGTACTTTGTTGAAAAAGCGATTCCAGTCTCGGTTCTTCTTGGGTATGACGCTACAAGCTTGGCTGTATTTGGAGAGTTGGGGAGTGTGGACACAGCTATTTTCAGGTCTCTCCAGAGATGTTGGGTTGGGTTCAAGTCCGGGCTCTGGCTGTGCCACTCAAAGACATTCAGAGTCTTGTGCCGAAGTCGCGCTCTGGAGCATCAAGGACCTCTCTGTACTTTGCTCTGTTCATCTTTCAATCCTGACTAGTCTCCCAGTACCTGCGGCTGAAAAACATCCCCATAGAAACGGTCAGAGTGACCATCGGGTTCTTCGTAACCTCCCAAACCAAAGCCCTTCTCCCCCGATTGCTCAGTTTGGCCGGGCGGCCAGCTCTAGGAAGAGTCTTGGTGGTTCCAAACTTCATCCATTTAAGAATGATGGAGGCCACTGTGTTCTTGGGGACCTTTAATTCTGCAGACATTTTTTGGTACCCTTCCCCAGATCTGTGCCTCTTCCCCAGATCTGTGCCTCGACACAATCCTGTCTCGGAGCTCTACGGAAAATGTCCTTCAAGATCATGGCTTGTTTTTTTGCTCTGACATGCACTGTCAGCTGTGGTATCTTTTATATATTAAATATAACCAAATCATGTCCAATCAATTGAATGTATCACAAGTGGACCACAATCAAGTTGTAGAAACATATCAAGTATGATCACTGGAAACAGGATGCACCTGAGCTCAATTTTGAGTCCCAAATCAAAGGGTCTGAATACACGCACACACACACTCACAGAAAACAGAATATTGTAGGCCGGAGATTATACGGTACTTTGTATTTGGACCAGCAGTCGTTGCTTATTTCCATTTTGAGAAACAGAACAGTGTCCAAGTCGTCACGCACACATTCCTTAAATACCAGATGAAGTTCAGGGAGAGAATGAGGACATTGTGTGGTCCTGACCACATTCACTCCCTTGTTATTTTTCAAGTCTTTCTGTGGAACGACAACATCCAACACTCTGTGGTGCAGATAAATGGAGGACGGGACTGGAAGCCAAACCAATATGTTTACTATGTAAACTTCCCCTTAGAGTTTTTCTTTAGCCTTTTAGCTAGGCTCAGTCTGGTGGACGATTGATGGATAGAAGTAGATCTCTGTGATACTTCTAAAACTATGATAATTACAATGATATGACGATTACAAGCAGCAACATGCTGCCAATAGGAATTAGAGTTATTTTTTTTGTAAAATTTCCAAGCAGGATTATAACAGTCTGATTAAGTAAAAACATGAAAGACAGATGTGCGAGCATCAAATGAAAACGTCCTTTACCACCAACGACGGTCTTTCAAGACTCATCATCACGAAGCATTGTGTTTGCAGAGCCTCGTTAATGGAGAAGGTAAGATGAATCATATTATAGCAGAAAGCTCCTTGAAGAGAGATGTCATAATAGAGGAGTAAGGACCATAAACCAGTATAAGGACCATAAGCCAGTATAAGGACCATAAACCAGTGTAAGGACCATAAACCAGTGTAAGGACCATAAACCAGTGTAAGGACCATAAACCAGTGTAAGGACCATAAACCAGTATAAGGACAATAAACCAGTGTAAAGACCATAAACCAGTATAAGGACCATAAACCAGTGTAAGGACCATAAACCAGTATAAAGACCATAAACCAGTGTAAGGACCATAAACCAGTATAAGGACCATAAACCAGTATAAGGACCATAAACCAGTATAAGGACCATAAACCAGTATAAGGACCATAAACCAGTATAAGGACCATAAACCAGTATAAGGACCATAAACCAGTATAAGGACCATAAACCAGTATAAGGACCATAAACCAGTGTAAGGACCATAAACCAGTATAAGGACCATAAACCAGTGTAAGGACCATAAACCAGTGTAAGGACCATAAACCAGTATAAGGACCATAAGCCAGTATAAGGACCATAAACCAGTATAAGGACCATAAACCAGTATAAGGACCATAAGCCAGTATAAGGACCATAAGCCAGTATAAGGACCATAAGCCAGTATAAAGACCATAAACCAGTATAAGGACCATAAACCAGTGTAAGGACCATAAACCAGTATAAAGACCATAAACCAGTATAAAGACCATAAGCCAGTGTAAGGACAATAAACCAGTATAAGGACCATAAACCAGTATAAAGACCATAAACCAGTATAAAGACCATAAGCCAGTGTAAGGACAATAAACCAGTATAAGGACCATAAACCAGTATAAAGACCATAAACCAGTATAAGGACCATAAGCCAGTGTAAGGACAATAAACCAGTATAAGGACCATAAACCAGTATAAGGACCATAAACCAGTATAAAGACCATAAGCCAGTGTAAGGACCATAAACCAGTATAAGGACCATAAACCAGTATAAGGACCATAAACCAGTATAAAGACCATAAACCAGTATAAAGACCATAAGCCAGTGTAAGGACAATAAACCAAGATTGACTTTGAAATTGGATGTCTATCCATGTCCTGAGGACTTCGGGAAATTCCTTCAAATCCATCCACTAGGGGCAACAGCGAGTGCTATTACTATCAACAAGGCTTGGGTTTTGCTCGGGTGATGTGGACGGGAATGGTGGAAAGGTGTAATCCCATGACTCTGGATCAGAAGGTTGTCTGTTTGGTTCCGGAGGTGGTCACTGGTCTGGTTTTAACCTTATCCCTCACCTTAACCATTCATAACCCTATCCCTCACCTTAACCATTCATAACCCTATCCCTCACCTTAACCATTCATAACCCTATCCCTCACCTTAACCCTCACCTAACCCATTCATAACCCTATCCCTCACCTTAACCATTCATAACCCTATCCCTCACCTTAACCCTCACCTAACCCATTCATAACCCTATCATAACCCTATCCCAGACCTTAACCATTCATAATCCTATCTTAACCATTCATAATCCTATCCCTCACCTTAACCATTCATAACCCTATCCCTCACCTTAACCATTCATAACCCTATCCCTCACCTTAACTAGCCGTCCTTGTATCAGAGATAATTGCTTAATTATCGTATTTCGTATTTCGTCGCCCTAACGTAGCCTTCACTGCTATTCGCCCAGGAGCTAGCAACGCTAGCTAACGCACACAGATTAGCATCACTGTAGTGCTATTCACTCAACTGTACGACTTGATTAGTTCAGTGTTAGCTAGCTACATAGCTGTCTTTGTTTCCAAGATAATTGTGTAGTTTAGTGTGTAGCCTTGGAGTGATTATCTTAACTCACTGAGGTTCGCTAGCCAGCTATTGTCGTTCTTTTAACTCAACGTAACGTAAACAACACTGCTAGCTACCCAGCTAGCCCCGAATAGCAGCACTGTAGAAATTATTACACTCAACGGAACGACTTGATTAGTGTAGTGCCAACAACGCAGCTACTGCCAGCTAGCCTACTTTAGCAGTACTGTATCATTTAATCATTTTAGTCAATAAGATTCTTGCTACGTAAGCTTAACTTTCTGAACATTCGAGACGTGTAGTCCACTTGTCATTCCAATTTCCTTGCATTAGCGTAGCCTTTTCTGTAGCCTGTCAACTATGTGTCTGTCTATCCCTGTTCTCTCCTCTCTGCACAGACCATACAAACGCTCCACACCGCGTGGCCGCGACCACCCTAATCTGGTGGTCCCAGCGCGTTACGACCCACGTGGAGTTCCAGGTCTCAGGTAGCCTCTGGAACTGCCGATCTGCGGCCAACAAGGCAGAGTTCATCTCAGCCTATGCCTCCCTCCAGTCCCTTGACTTCTGGCACTGACGGAAACATGGATCACCACAGATAACACTGCTACTCCTACTGCTCTCTCCTCGTCCGCCCACGTGTTCTCGCACACCCCGAGAGCTTCTGGTCAGCGGGGTGGTGGCACCGGGATCCTCATCTCTCCCAAGTGGTCTTTCTCTCTTTCTCCCTTACCCATCTGTCTATTGCCTCCTTTGAATTCCATGCTGTCACAGTTACCAGCCCTTTCAAGCTTAACATCCTTGTCATTTATCGCCCTCCAGGTTCCCTCGGAGAGTTCATCAATGAGCTTGATGCCTTGATAAGCTCCTTTCCTGAGGACGGCTCACCTCTCACAGTTCTGGGCGACTTTAACCTCCCCACGTCTACCTTTGACTCATTCCTCTCTGCCTCCTTCTTTCCACTCCTCTCCTCTTTTGACCTCACCCTCTCACCTTCCCCCTACTCACAAGGCAGGCAATACGCCCGACCTCATCTTTACTAGATGCTGTTCTTCCACTAACCTCATTGCAACTCCTCCAAGTCTCCGACCACTACCTTGTATCCTTTTCCCTCTCGCTCTCATCCAACACTTCCCACACTGCCCCTACTCGGATGGTATCGCGCCGTCCCAACCTTCGCTCTCTCTCCCCGCTACGCTCCCTCTTCCATCCTATCATCTCTTCCCTCTGCTCAAACTTTCTCCAACCTATCTCCTGATTCTGCCTCCTCAACCCTCCTCTCCTCCCTTACTGCATCCTTTGACTCTCTATGTCCCCTATCCTCCAGGCCGGCTCGGTCCTCCCTCCCGCTCCGTGGCTCGACGACTCATTGCGAGCTCACAGAACAGGGCTCCGGGCAGCCGAGCGGAAATGGAGGAAAACTCGCCTCCTGCGGACCTGGCATCCTTTCACTCCTCCTCTCTACATTTTCCTCCTCTGTCTCTGCTGCTAAAGCCACTTTCTACCATTCTAAATTCCAAGCATCTGCCTCTAACCCTAGGAAGCTCTTTGCCACCTTCTCCTCCCTCCTGAATCCCCCTCCCTCCTCCCTCTCTGCAGATGACTTCGTCAACCATTTTGAAAAGAAGGTCGATGACATCCGATCCTCGTTTGCTAAGTCAAACGACACCGCTGGTTCTGCTCACACTGCCCTACCCTATGCTCTGACCTCTTTCTCCCTCTCTCCAGATGAAATCTCGCGTCTTGTGACGGCCGGCCGCCCAACAACCTGCCCGCTTGACCCTATCCCCTCCTCTCTTCTCCAGAACATTTCCGGAGACCTTCTCCCTACCTCACCTCGCTCATCAACTCATCCCTGACCGCTGGCTACGTCCCTCCCGTCTTCAAGAGAGCGAGAGTTGCACCCCCTTCTGAAAAAACCTACACTCGATCCCTCCGATGTCAACAACTACAGACCAGTATCCCTTCTCTCCAAAACTCTTGAGCGTGCCGTCCTTGGCCAGCTCTACCGCTATCTCTCAGAATGACCTTCTTGATCCAAATCAGTCAGGTTTCAAGACTAGTCATTCAACTGAGACTGCTCTTCTCTGTATCACGGAGGCGCTCCGCACTGCTAAAGCTAACTCTCTCTCCTCTGCTCTCATCCTTCTAGACCTATCGGCTGCCTTCGATACTGTGAACCATCAGATCCTCCTCTCCACCCTCTCCGAGTTGGGCATCTCCGGCGCGGCCCACGCTTGGATTGCGTCCTACCTGACAGGTCGCTCCTGCCAGGTGGCGTGGCGAGAATCTGTCTCCTCACCACGCGCTCTCACCACTGGTGTCCCCCAGGGCTCTGTTCTAGGCCCTCTCTTATTCTCGCTATACACCAAGTCACTTGGCTCTGTCATAACCTCACATGGTCTCTCCTATCATTGCTATGCAGACGACACACAATTAATCTTCTCCTTTCCCCCTTCTGATGACCAGGTGGCGAATCGCATCTCTGCATGTCTGGCAGACATATCAGTGTGGATGACGGATCACCACCTCAAGCTGAACCTCAGCAAGACGGAGCTCCTCTTCCTCCCGGGGAAGGACTGCCCATTCCATGATCTCGCCATCACGGTTGACAACTCCATTGTGTCCTCCTCCCAGAGCGCTAAGAACCTTGGCGTGATCCTGGACAACACCCTGGCGTTCTCAACTAACATCAAGGCGGTGTCCCGTTCCTGTAGGTTCATGCTCTACAACATCCGCAGAGTACGACCCTGCCTCACACAGGAAGCGGCGCAGGTCCTAATCCAGGCACTTGTCATCTCCCGTCTTGATTACTGCAACTCGCTGTTGGCTGGGCTCCCTGCCTGTGCCATTAAACCCCTACAACTCATCCAGAACGCCGCAGCCCGTCTGGTGTTCAACCTTCCCAAGTTCTCTCACGTCACCCCGCTCCTCCGCTCTCTCCACTGGCTTCCAGTTGAAGCTCGCATCCGCTACAAGACCATGGTGCTCGCCTACGGAGCTGTGAGGGGAACGGCACCTCAGTACCTCCAGGCTCTGATCAGGCCCTACACCCAAACAAGGGCACTGCGTTCATCCACCTCTGGCCTGCTCGCCTCCCTACCACTGAGGAAGTACAGTTCCCGCTCAGCCCAGTCAAAACTGTTCGCTGCTCTGGCCCCCAATGGTGGAACAAACTCCCTCACGACGCCAGGACAGCGGAGTCAATCACCACCTTCCGGAGACACCTGAAACCCCACCTCTTCAAGGAATACCTAGGATAGGGGTAAGTAAGGGTAAGTAATCCTTCTCACCCCCCCAACAAGATTTAGATGCAAGTGGCTGTTCCACTGGTTGTCATAAGGTGTATGCACCAATTTGTAAGTCGCTCTGGATAAGAGCGTCTGCTAAATGACTTAAATGTAAATGTAAATGTTAACCATTCATAACCATACAGTACAGTACTAGGTCTGGTCCCCTCTCAGTGACCTACAGTACAGTACTGGGTCTGGTCCCCTCTCAGTGACCTACAGTACAGTACTGGGTCTGGTCCCCTCTCAGTGACCTACAGTGCAGTACTAGGCCTGGTCCCCTCTCAGTAACGTACAGTACTAGGTCTGGTCCCCTCTCAGTAACCTACAGTGCAGTACTAGGTCTGGTCCCCTCTCAGTAACCTACAGTACAGTACTGGTTCTGGTCCCCTCTCAATAACGTACAGTACTAGGTCTGGTCCCCTCTCAGTGACCTACAGTGCAGTACTAGGTCTGGTCCCCTCTCAGTGACCTACAGTACAGTACTAGGTCTGGTCCCCTCTCAGTAACCTACAGTACAGTACTGGGTCTGGTCCCCTCTCAGTAACGTACAGTACTAGGTCTGGTCCCCTCTCAGTGACCTACAGTACTAGGCCTGGTCCCCTCTCAGTAACGTACAGTACTAGGTCTGGTCCCCTCTCAGTTACCTACAGTACAGTACTCTGTCTGGTCTCCTCTCAGTAACCTACAGTGCAGTACTAGGTCTGGTCCCCTCTCAGTAACCTACAGTACAGTACTAGGTCTGGTCCCCTCTCAGTAACCTACAGTGCAGTACTCGGTCTGGTCCCCTCTCAGTGACCTACAGTACAGTACTAGGTCTGGTCCCCTCTCAGTAACGTACAGTACTAGGTCTGGTCCCCTCTCAGTGACCTACAGTGCAGTACTAGGTCTGGTCCCCTCAGTGACCTACAGTACAGTACTAGGTCTGGTCCCCTCTCAGTAACCTACAGTACAGTACTAGGTCTGGTCCCCTCTCAGTAACCTACAGTACAGTACTCGGTCTGGTCTCCTCTCAGTTACCTACAGTACTAGGTCTGGTCTCCTCTCAGTAACCTACAGTGCAGTACTAGGTCTGGTCCCCTCTCAGTAACCTACAGTACTAGGTCTGGTCCCCTCTCAGTAACCTACAGTGCAGTACTCGGTCTGGTCCCCCCTCAGTGACCTACAGTACAGTACTAGGTCTGGTCCCCTCTCAGTGACCTACAATACAGTACTAGGTCTGGTCCCCTCTCAGTGACCTACAGTACAGTACTAGGTCTGGTCTCCTCTCAGTGACCTACAGTACTAGGCCTGGTCTCCTCTCAGTAACCTACAGTGTAGTACTAGGTCTGGTCTCCTCTCAGTAACCTACAGTGTAGTACTAGGTCTGGTCTCCTCTCAGTAACCTACAGTGTAGTACTAGGTCTGGTCTCCTCTCAGTAACCTACAGTGTAGTACTAGGTCTGGTCTCCTCTCAGTAACCTACAGTGTAGTACTAGGTCTGGTCTCCTCTCAGTAACCTACAGTGCAGTACTAGGCCTGGTCTCCTCTCAGTAACCTACAGTGCAGTACTAGGTCTGGTCTCCTCTCAGTGACCTACAGTGCAGTACTAGGTCTGGTCCCCTCTCAGTGACCTACAGTGCAGTACTAGGTCTGGTCCCCTCTCAGTGACCTACAGTGCAGTACTAGGTCTGGTCCCCTCTCAGTGACCTACAGTGCAGTACTAGGTCTGGTCCCCTCTCAGTGACCTACAGTGCAGTACTAGGTCTGGTCCCCTCTCAGTGACCTACAGTGCAGTACTAGGTCTGGTCCCCTCTCAGTGACCTACAGTGCAGTACTAGGTCTGGTCCCCTCTCAGTGACCTACAGTGCAGTACTAGGTCTGGTCCCCTCTCAGTGACCTACAGTGCAGTACTAGGTCTGGTCCCCTCTCAGTGACCTACAGTGCAGTACTAGGTCTGGTCCCCTCTGTGACCTACAGTGCAGTACTAGGTCTGGTCCCTTCTCAGTGACCTACAGTACTAGGTCTGGTCCCCTCTCAGTGACCTACAGTGCAGTACTAGGTCTGGTCTCCTCTCAGTGACCTACAGTGCAGTACTAGGTCTGGTCTCCTCTCAGTGACCTACAGTGCAGTACTAGGTCTGGTCCCTTCTCAGTGACCTACAGTACTAGGCCTGGTCTCCTCTCAGTAACCTACAGTGCAGTACTAGGTCTGGTCTCCTCTCAGTGACCTACAGTGCAGTACTAGGTCTGGTCTCCTCTCAGTAACCTACAGTACTAGGTCTGGTCCCCTCTCAGTGACTGGAGACCTGAGTTAACAGTAACCGACATACAGTTCTAGTAGACATACATTCTCCTACTTGTTAATACTGGTCCTCTGTGGGAATCAAACCCACAACCCTGGCTCTGCAAGCACAATGCTCTACCAATTGAGCTACATGGAGTCACAGTAGCCTGAGAAACGCACAAACTCTACCTCGCACAGACTCTACCTCGCACAGACTCTACCTCGCACAGACTCTACCTCATACCACTACCTCATACCACTCGGGCTGTTACTCAAGACTTACTACACCTTTCTCTCTCTCTTTCTCTCTCTCTCCCTCCCTCCCTCTCTCTCTCTCCCTCTCACACAGTTAGGGTGTGGACAGTAAACACAGGAAAGGCATTGTAAACAAAACACTGCCCTATGAGACAGAGGGACTGGTGATGTTTTAGTGTGGATAGATATGGCTTTAGTCTGCTGTAGTGTCAAATATGTACAGTATACATTACCAGGTAAAACAGGTTCTCTTTTACATTATTCCCTGGGGACAAAGTGTTGACGTTACAGAACAGAGTTATTCCCTGGGGAGAAAGTCTTTACTAAACACAAAGTATCACCCTCTGTCACGTACTCTCCCTCTCCGGCCTCTAGTTCATCAGGCTGCTGATTATCCCGCATACCTGTCACCAGCGCCTCATGACACTCACCTGGACTCCATCAGCTCCTTGATTATCTCCCCTATATCTGTCCCTCCCCTTGGTTCTTTCCTCAGGTGTTATTGATTCTGTCTCATGACACTCACCTGGACTCCATCAGCTCCTTGATTATCTCCCCTATATCTGTCCCTCCCCTTGGTTCTTTCCTCAGGTGTTATTGATTCTGTCTCATGACACTCACCTGGACTCCATCAGCTCCTTGATTATCTTCCCTATATCTGTCCCTCCCCTTGGTTCTTTCCTCAGGTGTTATTGATTCTGTTTCATGTCGGTGTGTTGTTTGTGTTTCGTGTTCATTGTTTATTATATTTATTAAAACAGTCACTCCCTGAACTTGCTTCCCGACTATCAGCGCACTCGTTACACCCTCCCACATTCTCTTCTCCTTCGACTAAACACATGAGAGCTCTTTGGTAAACTTGTCTCAATCAAGACCACAGGAAGAAACTACAAAAAGGAGAGGAAGGGGAGTGGACGAGGCTGGGTCCTGGAGCTGACACACATGGCCAGTCCTGTGCCAGGATATGTCTGAGAGGAAGGGGAGTGGAGGAGGCTGGGTCCTGGAGCTGACACACATGGCCAGTCCTGTGCCAGGAGATGTCTGAGAGGAAGGGGAGTGGAGAAGGCTGGGTCCTGGAGCTGACACACATGGCCAGTCCTGTGCCAGGATATGTCTGAGAATAAGGGGAGTGGAGGAGGCTGGGTCCTGGAGCTGACACACATGGCCAGTCCTGTGCCAGGATATGTCTGAGAGGAAGGGGAGTGGAGGAGGCTGGGTCCTGGAGCTGACACACATGGCCAGTCCTGTGCCAGGATATGTCTGAGAGGAAGGGGAGTGGAGGAGGCTGGGTCCTGGAGCTGACACACATGGCCAGTCCTGTGCCAGGATATAGGCGGTAGAACTTGGACAGACAGAGTAGGTGGTAGAACTCGGACAGACAGAGTAGGTTGGTAGAACTCGGACAGACAGAGTAGGTTGGTAGAACTCGGACAGACAGAGTAGGTTGGTAGAACTCGGACAGACAGAGTAGGTGGTAGAACTCGGAGGAGTAGGTGGTAGAACTCGGACAGACAGAGTAGGTG
>NW_026282239.1:0-1180 GCF_023373465.1 Oncorhynchus keta | reverse complement strand
CTGTTACGGATATAGGTATCCTGTGCGTGTGTATTTTCTTTCCTTCGACCCTATTCACAGGTGCCGCCAATCAGTCATCAATCTGAAGACACACCTCCTGTTTCCATTACCCAATCACATCCCCTTTCACTTGGTTTAAAACCCCATTCTGTTGTTTTCCCCCAGGTCTCTCTCTCTTTGTATGCAGAGATCTGCCTTTTGTTTTTGCAACTACATGTCACTGTGTCAGTTATCCTATGAGTATTGTTCTATAATGTTGTTTGACGGTGGGAAAAGGGGGTACCAAGACAAGTCGCCCATTGGCCTACATTACACGTAGGAATACTTTGTCTAAATACTCTAGTTATAACTGGGTGGACCATCCGCTGTATTTTATTGGTTAGGTAGTTGTATTGAAGCAGGCTAGTCTAGTTTAGGGGTGTTTTTGGATATTTGTGTCTTTCCTTGGGTCCAGCACAGCCCCTTTTCCCACCCCCCTTTACCGTGTGTTTACAAATAAACCAATAGTGTTTGGCGGTAGATTTAATTTGTCTGTGGTTATGAGTTCTCACTGTTATAATTTGCATCAGATATGTTACGGGTCTCGTTTCCACCCCCTAGACTGCAGGACCGAAGGGATTTGTAACACATTTGAGAACGGAATTGCTTACAGTTGTACCTATGCTGCACACACTCTAAAGCTGTACAGTGTAGTCTGATAAGTCAGTTTAAATTATTTGCAGATGTATTCCCTATTATTTACACATCGAAAGATGTAACATTGGAATTGAATGTGGCAGAACAGTTTAGCATAGAATTCCTGTGGGAGTCTTCTCCTTCAGTCCTTTTGCAGTTTCGGCCTCGTTTCTCATCACATGTGATTTTCCCAGTGCCAACTTCACATGAGATGGCTGCCTGACCACGGAGACTGGGGTGAGAGGGTGTTGATGCGTACTTCATGACCTTTAACCGAAAAACAATGGCATTTTTGGAAAGCTTGAGGTGAGGGAGCAAGTGTGGTAGAACAAGAATTGTTAGCATTGTATCTTGCTAGTGTAATATTTGTGTTGTGGAGAAATGACCAGGCAGGAGACGGGAGTACAGTTAGTTGCCGTTTAGTCAAAAACCCCTCGAGCTCTACAGTTCGCGGCATTCCAGTGCGCATGTGCATTTCCTATTAGGTGTAGTAACGTAACACTGC
>NW_026282238.1:0-18691 GCF_023373465.1 Oncorhynchus keta | reverse complement strand
ATCTACTATCATTATATTACCCTGGTCTACCATCTACTGTCATTAAATTACCCTGGTCTACCATCTACTGTCATTATATTACCCTGGTCTACCATCTACTGTCATTATATTACCCTGGTCTACCATCTACTGTCAATCTATTAACCTGGTCTACCCTCTACTGTCATTATATTACCCTGGTCTACCATCTACTGTCATTATATTACCCTTGTCTACCATCTACTGTCAATATATTACCCTGGTCTACTTTCTACTGTCATTATATTACCCTAGTCTACTTTCTACTGTCATTAAATTACCCTGGTCTACCCTCTACTGTCATTATATTACCCTGGTCTACCCTCTACTGTCATTATATTACCCTGATCTACCATCTACTGTCATTATATTACCCTGGTCTACCATCTACTGTCAATATATTACCCTGGTCTACCCTCTACTGTCATTATATTACCCTGGTCTACCATCTACTGTCATTATATTACCCTGGTCTACCATCTACTGTCAATATATTACCCTGATCTACTTTCTACTGTCATTATATTACCCTAGTCTACTTTCTACTGTCATTAAATTACCCTGGTCTACCCTCTACTGTCATTATATTACCCTAGTCTACTTTCTACTGTCATTACTGTCATTACCCTGGTCTACCCTCTCCTGTCATTATATTACCCTGGTCTACCCTCTACTGTCATTATATTACCCTGGTCTACTACTGTCATTAAATTACCCTGGTCTACCATCTACTGTCATTATATTTCCCTGGTCTACCATCTACTGTCATTATATTACCCTGGTCTACTTTCTACTGTCATTATATTACCCTAGTCTACTTTCTACTGTCATTATATTACCCTGTTCTACCCTCTACTGTCATTATATTACCCTGGTCTACCCTCTACTGTCATTATATTACCCTGATCTACCATCTACTGTCATTATATTACCCTGGTCTACCATCTACTGTCAATATATTACCCTGGTCTACTTTCTACTGTCATTATATTACCCTAGTCTACTTTCTACTGTCATTAAATTACCTGGTCTACCCTCTACTGTCATTATATTACCCTGGTCTACTTTCTACTGTCATTAAATTACCCTGGTCTACCCTGTCATACTGTCATTATATTACCCTGGTCTACCCTCTACTGTCATTATATTACCCTGATCTACCATCTACTGTCATTATATTTCCCTGGTCTACCATCTACTGTCAATCTATTAACCTGGTCTACCATCTACTGTCATTATATTACCCTGGTCTACCATCTACTGTCATTATATTACCCTGGTCTACCATCTACTGTCATTATATTACCCTGGTCTACCATCTACTGTCATTATATTACCCTGGTCTACCATCTACTGTCATTCTATTACCCTGGTCTACCCTCTACTGTCATTATATTACCCTGGTCTACCATCTACTGTCATTATATTACCCTGGTCTACCATCTACTGTCAATATATTACCCTGGTCTACTTTCTACTGTCATTATATTACCCTAGTCTACTTTCTACTGTCATTAAATTACCCTGGTCTACCCTCTACTGTCATTATATTACCCTGGTCTACCCTCTACTGTCATTGTATTACCCTGGTCTCTACTGTCATTAAAATACCCTGGTCTACCATCTACTGTCATTATATTTCCCTGGTCTACCATCTACTGTCAATATATTACCCTGGTCTACTTTCTACTGTCATTATATTACCCTAGTCTACTTTCTACTGTCATTAAATTACCCTGTCTACCCTCTACTGTCATTATATTACCCTGGTCTACCCTCTACTGTCATTATATTACCCTGATCTACCATATACTGTCATTATATTACCCTGGTCTACCATCTACTGTCAATATATTACCCTGGTCTACTTTCTACTGTCATTATATTACTCTAGTCTACTTTCTACTGTCATTAAATTAATCTGGTCTACCCTCTACTGTCATTATATTACCCTGGTCTACTTTCTACTGTCATTATACTACCCTGGTCTACCATCTACTGTCATTATATTACCCTGGTCTACCCTCTACTGTCATTATATTACCCTGATCTACCATCTACTGTCATTATATTTCCCTGGTCTACCATCTACTGTCATTATTAACCTGGTCTACCATCTACTGTCATTATATTACCCTGGTCTACCATCTACTGTCATTATATTACCCTGGTCTACCATCTACTGTCATTATATTACCCTGGTCTACCATCTACTGTCATTATATTACCCTGGTCTACCATCTACTGTCATTATATTACCCTGGTCTACCCTCTACTGTCATTATATTACCCTGGTCTACCATCTACTGTCATTATATTACCCTGGTCTACCATCTACTGTCAATATATTACCCTGGTCTACTTTCTACTGTCATTATATTACCCTGGTCTACTTTCTACTGTCATTATATTACCCTGGTCTACCCTCTACTGTCATTATATTACCCTGGTCTACCCTCTACTGTCATTATATTACCCTGGTCTACCATCTACTGTCATTATATTTCCCTGGTCTACCATCTACTGTCAATATATTAACCTGGTCTACCATCTACTGTCATTATATTACCCTGGTCTACCCTCTACTGTCATTATATTACCCTGGTCTACCATCTACTGTCATTATATTACCCTGGTCTACCATCTACTGTCATTATATTACCCTGGTCTACCATCTACTGTCATTATATTACCCTGGTCTACCCTCTACTGTCATTATATTACCCTGGTCTACCATCTACTGTCATTATATTACCCTGGTCTACTTTCTACTGTCATTATATTACCCTGGTCTACTTTCTACTGTCATTATATTACCCTGGTCTACTTTCTACTGTCATTAAATTACCCTGGTCTACCATCTACTGTCATTATATTACCCTGGTCTACCATCTACTGTCATTATATTACCCTGGTCTACCATCTACTGTCATTATATTACCCTGGTCTACCATCTACTGTCATTATATTACCCTGGTCTACTTTCTACTGTCATTATATTACCCTGTCTACTTTCTACTGTCATTATATTACCCTGGTCTACCATCTACTGTCATTATATTACCCTGGTCTACCATCTACTGTCAATCTATATTAACCTGGTCTACCATCTACTGTCATTATATTACCCTGGTCTACTTTCTACTGTCATTATATTACCCTAGTCTACTTTCTACTGTCATTAAATTACCCTGTTCTACCCTCTACTGTCATTAAATTATCCTGGTCTACCATCTACTGTCATTATATTTCCCTGGTCTACCATCTACTGTCATTATATTACCCTGGTCTACCCTCTACTGTCATTATATTACCCTGATCTACCATCTACTGTCATTATATTACCCTGGTCTACCATCTACTGTCATTATATTACCCTGGTCTACCATCTACTGTCAATTATATTACCCTGGTCTACTTTCTACTGTCATTATATTACCCTGGTCTACCATCTACTGTCATTATATTACCCTGGTCTACCATCTACTGTCATTATATTACCCTGGTCTACCATCTACTGTCATTATATTTCCCTGGTCTACCATCTACTGTCACTATATTACCCTGGTCTACCATCTACTGTCAATATATTACCCTGGTCTACTTTCTACTGTCATTATATTACCCTAGTCTACTTTCTCCTGCCATTAAATTACCCTGGTCTACCATCTACTGTCATTATATTACCCTGGTCTACCCTCTACTGTCAATCTATTAACCTGGTCTACCATCTACTGTCATTATATTACCCTGGTCTACCATCTACTGTCATTATATTACCCTGGTCTACTTTCTACTGTCATTATATTACCCTAGTCTACTTTCTACTGTCATTAAATTACCCTGGTCTACCCTCTACTGTCATTATATTACCCTGGTCTACCCTCTACTGTCATTATATTACCCTGGTCACTACTGTCATTACATTACCCTGGTCTACCATCTACTGTCATTATATTACCCTGGTCTACCCTCTACTGTCATTATATTACCCTGATCTACCATCTACTGTCATTATATTTCCCTGGTCTACCATCTACTGTCATTATATTACCCTGGTCTACCATCTACTGTCAATATATTACCCTGGTCTACTTTCTACTGTCATTATATTACCCTAGTCTACTTTCTCCTGCCATTAAATTACCCTGGTCTACCATCTACTGTCATTATATTACCCTGGTCTACCCTCTACTGTCAATCTATTAACCTGGTCTACCATCTACTGTCATTATATTACCCTGGTCTACCATCTACTGTCAATATATTACCCTGGTCTACTTTATACTGTCATTAAATTACCCTGGTCTACCCTCTACTGTCATTATATTACCCTGGTCTACCCTCTACTGTCATTATATTACCCTGGTCTACCATCTACTGTCAATATATTACCCTGGTCTACTTTCTACTGTCATTAAATTACCCTGGTCTACCCTCTACTGTCATTATATTACCCTGGTCTACCCTCTACTGTCATTATATTACCCTGGTCTACAATCTACTGTCATTATATTACCCTGGTCTACTTTCTACTGTCATTAAATTACCCTGGTCTACCATCTACTGTCATTATATTACCCTGGTCTACCATTCTACTGTCATTATATTACCCTGGTCTACTTTCTACTGTCATTATATTACCCTGGTCTACTTTCTACTGTCATTATATTACCCTGGTCTACCCTCTACTGTCATTATATTACCCTGGTCTACTTTCATCTACTGTCATTATATTACCCTGGTCTACCATCTACTGTCATTATATTACCCTGGTCTACCATCTACTGTCATTATATTACCCTGGTCTACCATCTACTGTCATTATATTACCCTGGTCTACCATCTACTGTCATTATATTACCCTGGTCTACCATCTACTGTCATTATATTACCCTGGTCTACCATCTACTGTCATTATATTACCCTGGTCTACCATCTACTGTCATTATATTACCCTGGTCTACCCTCTACTGTCATTATATTACCCTGGTCTATCTATATTACCCTGGTCATCTACTGTCATTATATTACCCTGGTCTACCATCTACTGTCATATATTACCCTGGTCTACCATCTACTGTCAATATATTACCCTGGTCTACTTTCTACTGTCATTATATTACCCTAGTCTACTTTCTCCTGTCATTAAATTACCCTGGTCTACCATCTACTGTCATTATATTACCCTGGTCTACCATCTACTGTCATTATATTACCCTGGTCTACCATCTACTGTCATTATATTACCCTGGTCTACCATCTACTGTCATTATATTACCCTGGTCTACTTTCTACTGTCATTATATTACCCTGGTCTACTTTCTACTGTCATTAAATTACCCTGGTCTACCCTCTACTGTCATTATATTACCCTGGTCTACCATCTACTGTCATTATATTACCCTGGTCTACCATCTACTGTCATTATATTACCCTGGTCTACCATCTACTGTCATTATATTACCCTGGTCTACCCTCTACTGTCATTATATTACCCTGGTCTACCATCTACTGTCATTATATTACCCTGGTCTACCATCTACTGTCATTATATTACCCTGGTCTACCATCTACTGTCATTATATTACCCTGGTCTACTTTCTACTGTCATTATATTACCCTAGTCTACTTTCTACTGTCATTAATTACCCTGGTCTACCATCTACTGTCATTATATTACCCTGGTCTACCCTCTACTGTCATTATATTAACCTGGTCTACCATCTACTGTCATTATATTACCCTGGTCTACCATCTACTGTCATTATATTACCCTGGTCTACTTTCTACTGTCATTAAATTACCCTGGTCTACCATCTACTGTCATTATATTACCCTGGTCTACCATCTACTGTCATTATATTACCCTGGTCTACCATCTACTGTCATTATATTACCCTGGTCTACTTTCTACTGTCATTATATTACCCTGGTCTACCCTCTACTGTCATTATATTACCCTGGTCTACCATCTACTGTCATTATATTACCCTGGTCTACTATCTACTGTCATTATATTACCCTGGTCTACCATCTACTGTCATTATATTACCCTGGTCTACCCTCTACTGTCATTATATTACCCTGGTCTACCATCTACTGTCATTATATTACCCTGGTCTACCATCTACTGTCATTATATTACCCTGGTCTACCATCTACTGTCATTATATTACCCTGGTCTACTTTCTACTGTCATTATATTACCCTAGTCTACTTTCTACTGTCATTATATTACCCTGGTCTACCATCTACTGTCATTATATTACCCTGGTCTACCATCTACTGTCAATATATTAACCTGGTCTACCATCTACTGTCATTATATTACCCTGGTCTACCATCTACTGTCATTATATTACCCTGGTCTACTTTCTACTGTCATTATATTACCCTGGTCTACCCTCTACTGTCATTATATTACCCTGGTCTACCATCTACTGTCATTATATTACCCTGGTCTACCATCTACTGTCATTATATTACCCTGGTCTACTTTCTACTGTCATTAAATTACCCTGGTCTACCCTCTACTGTCATTATATTACCCTGGTCTACCCTCTACTGTCATTATATTACCCTGGTCTACTTTCTACTGTCATTATATTACCCTAGTCTACTTTCTACTGTCATTAAATTACCCTGGTCTACCATCTACTGTCATTATATTACCCTGGTCTACCATCTACTGTCATTATATTACCCTGGTCTACATTCTACTGTCATTATATTACCCTGGTCTACTTTCTACTGTCATTATATTACCCTGGTCTACCCTCTACTGTCATTATATTACCCTGGTCTACCATCTACTGTCATTATATTACCCTGGTCTACCTACCATCTACTGTCATTATATTACCCTGGTCTACCATCTACTGTCATTATATTACCCTGGTCTACTTTCTACTGTCATTATATTACCCTGGTCTACCATCTACTGTCATTATATTACCCTGGTCTACCCTCTACTGTCATTATATTACCCTGGTCTACCATCTACTGTCATTATATTACCCTGGTCTACTTTATACTGTCATTATATTACCCTGGTCTACCCTCTACTGTCATTATATTACCCTGGTCTACCCTCTACTGTCATTATATTACCCTATTACCCTGGTCTACCATCTACTGTCATTATATTACCCTGGTCTACCATCTACTGTCATTATATTACCCTGGTCTACTTTCTACTGTCATTAAATTACCCTGGTCTACCATCTACTGTCATTATATTACCCTGGTCTACCATCTACTGTCATTATATTACCCTGGTCTACCATCTACTGTCAATCTATTAACCTGGTCTACCATCTACTGTCATTATATTACCCTGGTCTACTTCTACTGTCATTATATTACCCTGGTCTACCATCTACTGTCATTATATTACCCTGGTCTACCATCTATTACCCTGTCATTATATTATTATATATTACCCTGGTCTACCATCTGTCATTATATTACCCTGGTCTACTTTCTACTGTCATTATATTACCCTGGTCTACTCTACTGTCATTATATTACCCTGGTCTACCCTCTACTGTCATTATATTACCCTGGTCTACCCTCTACTGTCATTATATTACCCTGATCTACCATCTACTGTCATTATATTTCCCTGGTCTACCATCTACTGTCAATATATTAACCTGGTCTACCATCTACTGTCATTATATTACCCTGGTCTACCATCTACTGTCATTATATTACCCTGGTCTACCCTCTACTGTCATTATATTACCCTGATCTACCATCTACTGTCATTATATTTCCCTGGTCTACCATCTACTGTCATTATATTACCCTGGTCTACCATCTACTGTCATTATATTACCCTGGTCTACCATCTACTGTCATTATATTACCCTGGTCTACTTTCTACTGTCATTATATTACCCTGGTCTACCATCTACTGTCATTATATTACCCTGGTCTACCATCTACTGTCATTATATTACCCTGGTCTACCATCTACTGTCATTATATTACCCTGGTCTACCATCTACTGTCATTATATTACCCTGGTCTACCCTCTACTGTCATTATATTACCCTGGTCTACCATCTACTGTCATTATATTACCCTGGTCTACCATCTACTGTCATTATATTACCCTGGTCTACCATCTACTGTCAATATATTACCCTGGTCTACCATCTACTGTCATTATATTACCCTGGTCTACTTTCTACTGTCATTATATTACCCTGGTCTACCATCTACTGTCATTATATTACCCTGGTCTACCCTCTACTGTCATTATATTACCCTGGTCTACCATCTACTGTCATTATATTTCCCTGGTCTACCATCTACTGTCATTATATTACCCTGGTCTACCATCTACTGTCATTATATTACCCTGGTCTACCATCTACTGTCATTATATTACCCTGGTCTACCCTCTACTGTCATTATATTACCCTGGTCTACCATCTACTGTCATTATATTACCCTGGTCTACCATCTACTGTCATTATATTACCCTGGTCTACCATCTACTGTCATTATATTACCCTGGTCTACCATCCACTGTCATTATATTACCCTGGTCTACCATCTACTGTCATTATATTACCCTGGTCTACCCTCTACTGTCATTATATTCCCCTGGTCTACCATCTACTGTCAATATATTAACCTGGTCTACCATCTACTGTCAATATATTACCCTGGTCTACTTTCTACTGTCATTATATTACCCTAGTCTACATTCTACTGTCATTAAATTACCCTGGTCTACCCTCTACTGTCATTATATTACCCTGGTCTACCATCTACTGTCAATATATTACCCTGGTCTACTTTCTACTGTCATTATATTACCCTGGTCTACCATCTACTGTCATTATATTACCCTGGTCTACCATCTACTGTCATTATATTACCCTGGTCTACCATCTACTGTCATAATATTACCCTGTCATCTACCATCTACCATCTGTCATTATATTTCCCTGGTCTACCATCTACTGTCAATATATTAACCTGGTCTACTTTCTACTGTCAATCTATTAACCTGGTCTACCATCTACTGTCATTATATTTCCCTGGTCAACCATCTACAGTCAATATATTAACCTGGTCTACCATCTACTGT
Organism: Oncorhynchus keta; assembly: GCF_023373465.1. Lineage (NCBI taxonomy): Eukaryota > Metazoa > Chordata > Actinopteri > Salmoniformes > Salmonidae > Oncorhynchus > Oncorhynchus keta. The sequence continues at coordinate 9,564 of NW_026282238.1, read as the reverse complement.
CATTATATTCCCCTGGTCTACCATCTATTGTCAATATATTAACCTGGTCTACCATCTACTGTCATTATATTCCCCTGGTCTACCATCTACTGTCAATATATTAACCTGGTCTACCATCTACTCTCATTATATTACCCTAGTCTACTTTCTACTGTCATTATATTACCCTGGTCTACCATCTACTGTCATTATATTACCCTGGTCTACCATCTACTGTCATTATATTACCCTGGTCTACTTTCTACTGTCATTATATTACCCTGGTCTACTTTCTACTGTCATTATATTACCCTGGTCTACCCTCTACTGTCATTATATTACCCTGGTCTAACATCTACTGTCATTATATTACCCTGGTCTACCCTCTACTGTCATTATATTACCCTGGTCTACCATCTACTGTCATTATATTACCCTGGTCTACTTTCTACTGTCATTATATTACCCTGGTCTACCCTCTACTGTCATTATATTACCCTGGTCTACAATCTACTGTCATTATATTACCCTGGTCTACTTTATACTGTCATTAAATCACCCTGGTCTACCCTCTACTGTCATTATATTACCCTGGTCTACCCTCTACTGTCATTATATTACCCCGGTCTACCATCTACTGTCATTATATTACCCTGGTCTACCATCTACTGTCAATATATTACCCTGGTCTACTTTCTACTGTCATTATATTACCCTAGTCTACTTTCTACTGTCATTAAATTACCCTGGTCTACCATCTACTGTCATTATATTACCCTGGTCTACTTTCTACTGTCAATCTATTAACCTGGTCTACCATCTACTGTCAATATATTACCCTTGTCTACTTTCTACTGTCATTATATTACCCTAGTCTACTTTCTACTGTCATTAAATTACCCTGGTCTACCCTCTACTGTCATTATATTACCCTGGTCTACCATCTACTGTCATTATATTACCCTGGTCTAACATCTACTGTCATTATATTACCCTGGTCTACCCTCTACTGTCATTATATTACCCTGGTCTACCATCTACTATCATTATATTACCCTGGTCTACCATCTACTATCATTATATTACCCTGGTCTACCATCTACTGTCAATATATTACCCTGGTCTACTTTCTACTGTCATTATATTACCCTAGTCTACTTTCTACTGTCATTAAATTACCCTGGTCTACCATCTACTATCATTATATTACCCTGGTCTACCATCTACTGTCAATATATTACCCTGGTCTACTTTCTACTGTCATTATATTACCCTAGTCTACTTTCTACTGTCATTAAATTACCCTGGTCTACCCTCTACTGTCATTATATTACCCTGGTCTACCCTCTACTGTCATTATATTACCCTGATCTACCATCTACTGTCATTATATTTCCCTGGTCTACCATCTACTGTCAATCTATTAACCTGGTCTACCATATACTGTCATTATATTACCCTGGTCTAACATCTACTGTCATTATATTACCCTGATCTACCATCTACTGTCATTATATTTCCCTAGTCTACCATCTACTGTCATTATATTACCCTGGTCTACCATCTACTGTCAATATATTACCCTGGTCTACTTTCTACTGTCATTATATTACCCTAGTCTACTTTCTCCTGCCATTAAATTACCCTGGTCTACCATCTACTGTCATTATATTACCCTGGTCTACCATCTACTGTCAATCTATTAACCTGGTCTACCATCTACTGTCAATATATTACCCTGGTCTACTTTCTACTGTCATTATATTACCCTGGTCTACTTTCTCCTGTCATTAAATTACCCTGGTCTACCATCTACTGTCATTATATTCCCTGGTCTACCATCTACTGTCATTATATTCCCTGTTCTACCATCTACTGTCATTCTATGAACCTGGTCTACCATCTACTGTCATTATATTACCCTGGTCTACCATCTACTGTCATTATATTACCCTGGTCTACCATCTACTGTCATTATATTACCCTGGTCTACCATCTGCTGTCATTATATTACCCTGGTCTACCATCTACTGTCATTATATTACCCTAGTCTACTCTACTGTCATTAAATTAATCTGGTCTACCCTCTACTGTCATTATATTACCCTGGTCTACAATCTACTGTCATTATATTACCCTGGTCTACTTTCTACTGTCATTATATTACCCTAGTCTACTTTCTCCTGCCATTAAATTACCCTGGTCTACCATCTACTGTCATTATATTCCCTGGTCTACCATCTACTGTCAATTATATTAACCTGGTCTACCATCTACTGTCATTATATTACCCTGGTCTACCATCTACTGTCAATATATTAACCTGGTCTACCATCTACTGTCATTATATTACCCTGGTCTACCATCTACTGTCATTATATTACCCTGGTCTACCATCTACTGTCATTATATTACCCTGGTCTACTTTCTACTGTCATTATATTACCCTGGTCTACCTGTCATCTACTGTCATTATATTACCCTGGTCTACTATCTACTGTCATTATATTACCCTGGTCTACTTTCTACTGTCATTATATTACCCTGGTCTACCCTCTACTGTCATTATATTACCCTGGTCTACCTTCTACTGTCATTATATTACCCTGGTCTACCATCTACTGTCATTATATTACCCTGGTCTACCATCTACTGTCATTATATTACCCTGGTCTACTTTCTACTGTCATTATATTACCCTGGTCTACCATCTACTGTCATTATATTACCCTGGTCTACTTTCTACTGTCATTATATTACCCTGGTCTACCATCTACTGTCATTATATTACCCTGGTCTACCATCTACTGTCATTATATTACCCTGGTCTACTTTCTACTGTCATTATATTACCCTGGTCTACTTTCTACTGTCATTATATTACCCTAGTCTACTTTCTACTGTCATTATATTACCCTGGTCTACCATCTACTGTCATTATATTACCCTCTACTGTCATTCTATTACCCTGGTCTCTCTACTGTCATTATATTACCCTGGTCTACCATCTACTGTCATTATATTACCCTAGTCTACTTTCTACTGTCATTATATTACCCTAGTCTACTTTCTACTGTCATTAAATTACCCTGGTCTACCATCTACTGTCATTATATTACCCTGGTCTACTTTCTACTGTCATTATTACCCTGGTCTACCATCTACTGTCATTATATTACCCTGGTCTACCATCTACTGTCATTATATTACCCTGGTCTACTTTCTACTGTCATTATATTACCCTGGTCTACTTTCTACTGTCATTATATTACCCTGGTCTACTTTCTACTGTCATTATATTACCCTGGTCTACCTTCTACTGTCATTATATTACCCTGGTCTACCATCTACTGTCATTATATTACCCTGGTCTACCATCTACTGTCAATATATTACCCTGGTCTACTTTCTACTGTCATTATATTACCCTAGTCTACTTTCTACTGTCATTAAATTACCCTGGTCTACCCTCTACTGTCATTATATTACCCTGGTCTACCATCTACTGTCATTATATTACCCTGGTCTACCATCTACTGTCATTATATTAACCTGGTCTACCCTCTACTGTCATTATATTACCCTGGTCTACCATCTACTGTCATTATATTACCCTGGTCTACCATCTACTGTCAATATATTACCCTGGTCTACTTTCTACTGTCATTATATTACCCTAGTCTACCCTTCTCTCTACTGTCATTATATTACCCTGGTCTACCATCTACTGTCATTATATTACCCTGGTCTACCATCTACTGTCATTATATTACCCTGGTCTACATTCTACTGTCATTATATTACCCTGGTCTACTTTCTACTGTCATTAAATTACCCTGGTCTACCCTCTACTGTCATTATATTACCCTGGTCTACCATCTACTGTCATTATATTACCCTGGTCTACCATCTACTGTCATTATATTACCCTGGTCTACCATCTACTGTCAATATATTACCCTGGTCTACTTTCTACTGTCATTATATTACCCTAGTCTACTTTCTACTGTCATTAAATTACCCTGGTCTACCCTCTACTGTCATTATATTACCCTGGTCTACCATCTACTGTCATTATATTACCCTGGTCTACTTTATACTGTCATTAAATTACCCTGGTCTACCCTCTACTGTCATTATATTACCCTGGTCTACCCTCTACTGTCATTATATTACCCTGGTCTACCATCTACTGTCATTATATTACCCTGGTCTACCATCTACTGTCAATATATTACCCTGGTCTACTTTCTACTGTCATTATATTACCCTAGTCTACTTTCTACTGTCATTATATTACCCTGGTCTACCATCTACTACCATCATTCATTATATTACCCTGGTCTACTTTCTCTACTGTCAATCTATTAATTACCTGGTCTACCATCTACTGTCAATATATTACCCTGTCTACTTTCTACTGTCATTATATTACCCTGGTCTACTTTCTACTGTCATTATATTACCCTGATCTACCATCTATTGTCATTATATTTCCCTGGTCTACCATCTACTGTCAATCTATTAACCTGGTCTACCATCTACTGTCATTATATTACCCTGGTCTACCCTCTACTGTCATTATATTACCCTGGTCTACCATCTACTGTCATTATATTACCCTGGTCTACCATCTACTGTCATTATATTACCCTGGTCTACCATCTACTGTCAATATATTACCCTGGTCTACTTTCTACTGTCATTATATTACCCTAGTCTACTTTCTACTGTCATTATATTACCCTGGTCTACCATCTACTGTCATTATATTACCCTGGTCTACCATCTACTGTCAATATATTACCCTGGTCTACTTTCTACTGTCATTATATTACCCTAGTCTACTTTCTACTGTCATTATATTACCCTGGTCTACCATCTACTGTCATTATATTACCCTGGTCTACCATCTACTGTCATTATATTACCCTGGTCTACCATCTACTGTCATTATATTACCCTGGTCTACCATCTACTGTCATTATATTACCCTGGTCTACCATCTACTGTCATTATATTTCCCTGGTCTACCATCTACTGTCATTATATTACCCTGGTCTACCATCTACTGTCAATATATTACCCTGGTCTACTTTCTACTGTCATTATATTACCCTAGTCTACTTTCTCCTGCCATTAAATTACCCTGGTCTACCATCTACTGTCATTATATTACCCTGGTCTACCATCTACTGTCATTATATTACCCTGGTCTACCATCTACTGTCAATATATTACCCTGGTCTACTTTCTACTGTCATTATATTACCCTAGTCTACTTTCTCCTGTCATTAAATTACCCTGGTCTACCATCTACTGTCATTATATTCCCTGGTCTACCATCTACTGTCATTATATTACCCTGTTCTACCATCTACTGTCATTAAATTACCCTGGTCTACCATCTACTGTCATTATATTACCCTGGTCTACTTTCTACTGTCAATCTATTAACCTGGTCTACCATCTACTGTCATTATATTACCCTGGTCTACCATCTGCTGTCATTATATTACCCTGGTATACCAGCTACTGTCATTATATTACCCTGGTCTACTTTCTACTGTCATTAAATTAATCTGGTCTACCCTCTACTGTCATTATATTACCCTGGTCTACAATCTACTGTCATTATATTACCCTGGTCTACTTTCTACTGTCATTATATTACCCTAGTCTACTTTCTACTGTCATTATATTACCCTAGTCTACTTTCTACTGTCATTAAATTACCCTGGTCTACCCTCTACTGTCATTATATTAACCTGGTCTACCATCTACTGTCATTATATTACCCTGGTCTACCATCTACTGTCATTATATTACCCTGGTCTACCATCTACTGTCATTATATTACCCTGGTCTACCATCTACTGTCATTATATTACCCTGGTCTACTTTCTACTCTGCTGTCATTATATTACCCTGGTCTACTTTCTACTGTCATTAAATTAATTACCCTGGTCTACCATTAAATTAATCTCTACTGTCATTATATTACCCTGGTCTACAATCTACTGTCATTATATTACCCTGGTCTACTTTCTACTGTCATTAAATTACCCTGGTCTACCCTCTACTGTCATTATATTACCCTGGTCTACTTTCTACTGTCATTATATTACCCTGGTCTACCCTCTACTGTCATTATATTACCCTGGTCTACCATCTACTGTCATTATATTACCCTAGTCTACTTTCTACTGTCATTAAATTACCCTGGTCTACCATCTACTGTCATTATATTACCCTGGTCTACTTTCTACTGTCAATCTATTAACCTGGTCTACCATCTACTGTCATTATATTACCCTGGTCTACCATCTACTGTCATTATATTACCCTGGTCTACTTTCTACTGTCATTATATTACCCTAGTCTACTTTCTACTGTCATTATATTACCCTAGTCTACTTTCTACTGTCATTATATTACCCTGGTCTACCATCTACTGTCATTATATTACCCTGGTCTACCATCTACTGTCATTATATTACCCTGGTCTACCCTCTACTGTCATTATATTACCCTAGTCTACTTTCTACTGTCATTATATTACCCTAGTCTACTTTCTACTGTCATTAAATTACCCTGGTCTACCATCTACTGTCATTATATTACCCTGGTCTACTTTCTACTGTCAATCTATTAACCTGGTCTACCATCTACTGTCATTATATTACCCTGGTCTACCATCTACTGTCATTATATTACCCTGGTCTACTTTCTACTGTCATTATATTACCCTGGTCTACTTTCTACTGTCATTATATTACCCTGGTCTACTTTCTACTGTCATTATATTACCCTGGTCTACCCTCTACTGTCATTATATTACCCTGGTCTACCATCTACTGTCATTATATTACCCTGGTCTACCATCTACTGTCATTATATTACCCTGGTCTACTTTCTACTGTCATTATATTACCCTGGTCTACTTTCTACTGTCATTATATTACCCTGGTCTACTTTCTACTGTCATTATATTACCCTGGTCTACCCTCTACTGTCATTATATTACCCTGGTCTACTGGTCTACCATCTACTGTCAATTATATTACCCTGGTCTACCCTCTACTGTCATTATATTACCCTGGTCTACCATCTACTGTCATTATATTACCCTGGTCTACCATCTACTGTCAATATATTACCCTGGTCTACTTTCTACTGTCATTATATTACCCTAGTCTACTTTCTACTGTCATTAAATTACCCTGGTCTACCATCTACTGTCATTATATTACCCTGGTCTACCATCTACTGTCATTATATTACCCTGGTCTACTTTCTACTGTCATTATATTACCCTAGTCTACTTTCTACTGTCATTATATTACCCTGGTCTACCCTCTACTGTCATTATATTACCCTGGTCTACATCTACTGTCATTATATTACCCTGGTCTACCCTCTACTGTCATTATATTACCCTGGTCTACCATCTACTGTCAATATATTACCCTGGTCTACTTTCTACTGTCATTATATTACCCTAGTCTACTTTCTACTGTCATTAAATTACCCTGGTCTACCCTCTACTGTCATTATATTACCCTGGTCTACAATCTACTGTCATTATATTACCCTGGTCTACTTTCTACTGTCATTAAATCACCCTGGTCTACCCTCTACTGTCATTATATTACCCTGGTCTACCCTCTACTGTCATTATATTACCCTGGTCTACCATCTACTGTCATTATATTACCCTGGTCTACCATCTACTGTCAATATATTACCCTGGTCTACTTTCTACTGTCATTATATTACCCTAGTCTACTTTCTACTGTCATTAAATTACCCTGGTCTACCATCTACTGTCATTATATTACCCTGGTCTACTTTCTACTGTCAATCTATTAACCTGGTCTACCATCTACTGTCAATATATTACCTTGGTCTACTTTCTACTGTCATTATATTACCCTAGTCTACTTTCTACTGTCATTAAATTACCCTGATCTACCATCTATTGTCATTATATTTCCCTGGTCTACCATCTACTGTCAATCTATTAACCTGGTCTACCATCTACTGTCATTATATTACCCTGGTCTACCCTCTACTGTCATTATATTACCCTGGTCTACCATCTACTATCATTATATTACCCTGGTCTACCATCTACTATCATTATATTACCCTGGTCTACCATCTACTGTCAATATATTACCCTGGTCTACTTTCTACTGTCATTATATTACCCTAGTCTACTTTCTACTGTCATTAAATTACCCTGGTCTACCATCTACTATCATTATATTACCCTGGTCTACCATCTACTGTCAATATATTACCCTGGTCTACTTTCTACTGTCATTATATTACCCTAGTCTACTTTCTACTGTCATTAAATTACCCTGGTCTACCCTCTACTGTCATTATATTACCCTGGTCTACCCTCTACTGTCATTATATTACCCTGATCTACCATCTACTGTCATTATATTTCCCTGGTCTACCATCTACTGTCAATCTATTAACCTGGTCTACCATATACTGTCATTATATTACCCTGGTCTAACATCTACTGTCATTATATTACCCTGATCTACCATCTACTGTCATTATATTTCCCTAGTCTACCATCTACTGTCAATATATTACAATGGTCTACTTTCTGCTGTCATTATATTACCCTGATCTACCATCTACTGTCATTATATTACCCTGGTCTACCCTCTACTGTCATTATATTACCCTGATCTACCATCTACTGTCATTATATTTCCCTGGTCTACCATCTACTGTCAATATATTAACCTGGTCTACCATCTACTGTCATTATATTACCTGGTCTACCATCTACTATCATTATATTACCCTAGTCTACTTTCTACTGTCATTAAATTACCCTGGTCTACCATCTACTGTCATTATATTACCCTGGTCTACCATCTACTGTCATTATATTACCCTGGTCTACTTTCTACTGTCATTATATTACCCTAGTCTACTTTCTACTGTCATTAAATTACCCTGGTCTACCCTCTACTGTCATTATATTACCCTGGTCTACCCTCTACTGTCATTATATTACCCTGGTCTCTACTGTCATTAAAATACCCTGGTCTACCATCTACTGTCATTCTACTTTCTACTGTCATTATATTACCCTGGTCTACTTTCTACTGTCATTATATTACCCTGGTCTACTTTCTACTGTCATTATATTACCCTAGTCTACTTTCTACTGTCATTAAATTACCCTGGTCTACCCTCTACTGTCATTATATTACCCTGATCTACCATCTACTGTCATTATATTTCCCTGGTCTACCATCTACTGTCAATCTATTAACCTGGTCTACCATCTACTGTCATTATATTACCCTGGTCTACCCTCTACTGTCATTATATTACCCTGGTCTACCATCTACTATCATTATATTACCCTGGTCTACCATCTACTGTCATTATATTACCCTGGTCTACCATCTACTGTCATTATATTACCCTGGTCTACCATCTACTGTCATTATATTACCCTGGTCTACCATCTACTGTCAATCTATTTACCCTGGTCTACCCTCTACTGTCATTATATTACCCTGGTCTACCATCTACTATCATTAT
>NW_026282237.1:0-113992 GCF_023373465.1 Oncorhynchus keta | reverse complement strand
GATTCTACCATGACATCTAGCATCCAGCTTGGCCCACACAGATAGACTGGGATTCTACCATGACCTCTAGCATCCAGCTTGGCCCACACAAATAGACTGGGATTCTACCATGACCTCTAGCATCCAGCTTGGCCCACACAGATAGACTGGGATTCTACCATGACATCTAGCATCCAGCTTGGCCCGCACAGATAGACTGGGATTCTACCATGACATCTAGCATCCAGCCTGGCCCACACAGATAGACTGGGATTCTACCATGACATCTAGCATCCAGCTTGGCCCACACATATAGACTGGGATTCTACCATGACATCTAGCATCCAGCTTGGCCCGCACAGATAGACTGGGATTCTACCATGACATTATTATTTCCTGACAAGCCTTGTGTAGTAGAGCCCTATTATTCCCTGATAAGCCTTGTGTAGTAGAGCCCTATTATTTCCTGATAAGCCTTGTTGTAATGGCTCTCTTCTATCTCCTCCTCTGACGCAGAGGTGGAACAAGGATCGGACCAAAATGCAGCGTGATGATGATTCATGATATATTTTAATGAAGGAAAAACTATACATGCAGAAACTACAAAAATAATGAAATGAAATAATGAAAACCGAAACAGCCCTATCTGGTGCAAACACAAAGACAGGAACAATCACCCACGAAACACTCACAGAATATGGCTGCCTAAATATGGCTCCCAATCAGAGACAACGATAATCACCTGACTCTGATTGAGAACCGCTTCAGGCAGCCATAGACTACGTAGACACCCCACAAAACCCCAAGACAAAAAACATTTCATTACATTTACATTTAAGTCATTTAGCAGACGCTCTTATCCAGAGCGACTTACAAATTGGTGCATTCACCTTATGACATCCAGTAGAATAGTCACTTTACAATAGTGCATCTAAATCTTAAAGGGGGGGGGGTGAGAAGGATTACTTATCCTATCCTAGGTATTCCTTGAAGAGGTGGGGTTTCAGGTGTCTCCGGAAGGTGGTGATTGACTCCGCTGTCCTGGCGTCGTGAGGGAGTTTGTTCCACCATTGGGGGGCCAGAGCAGCGAACAGTTTTGACTGGGCTGAGCGGGAACTGTACTTCCTCAGTGGTAGGGAGGCGAGCAGGCCAGAGGTGGATGAACGCAGTGCCCTTGTTTGGGTGTAGGGCCTGATCAGAGCCTGGAGGTACTGAGGTGCCATTCCCCTCACAGCTCCGTAGGCAAGCACCATGGTCTTGTAGCAGATGCGATGAACATGAACCTACAGGAACGGGCCACCGCCTTGATGTTAGTTGAGAACGACAGGGTGTTGTCCAGGATCACGCCAAGGTTCTTAGCGCTCTGGGAGGAGGACACAATGGAGTTGTCAACCGTGATGGCGAGATCATGGAACGGGCAGTCCTTCCCCGGGAGGAAGAGCAGCTCCGTCTTGCCGAGGTTCAGCTTGAGGTGGTGATCCGTCATCCACACTGATATGTCTGCCAGACATGCAGAGATGCGATTCGCCACCTGGTCATCAGAAGGGGGAAAGGAGAAGATTAATTGTGTGTCGTCTGCATAGCAATGATAGGAGAGACCATGTGAGGTTATGACAGAGCCAAGTGACTTGGTGTATAGCGAGAATAGGAGAGGGCCTAGAACAGAGCCCTGGGGGACACCAGTGGTGAGAGCGCGTGGTGAGGAGACAGATTCTCGCCACGCCACCTGGTAGGAGCGACCTGTCAGGTAGGACGCAATCCAGCGTGGGCCGCGCCGGAGATGCCCAACTCGGAGAGGGTGGAGAGGAGGATCTGATGGTTCACAGTATCGAAGGCAGCCGATAGGTCTAGAAGGATGAGAGCAGAGGAGAGAGAGTTAGCTTTAACGGTGCGGAGCGCCTCCGTGATACAGAGAAGAGCAGTCTCAGTTGAATGACTACTCTTGAAACCTGACTGATTTGGATCAAGAAGGTCATTCAGAGAGAGATAGCGGGAGAGCTGGCCAAGGACGGCTACATAAGTTAAGCTTACGTAGCAAGAATCTTATTGACTAAAATGATTAAAATGATACAGTACTGCTGAAGTAGGCTAGCTGGCAGTAGCTGCGTTGTTGACACTACACTAATCAAGTCGTTCCGTTGAGTGTAATAGTTTCTGCAGTGCTGCTATTCGGGGCTAGCTGGCTAGCTAGCAGTGTTGTTTACGTTACGTTGCGTTAAAGAACGACAATAGCTGGCTAGCTAACCTAGAAAATCGCTCTAGACTACACAATTATCTTTGATACAAAGACGGCTATGTAGCTAGCTATGTAGCTAGCTACGATCAAACAAATCAAACCGTTGTATTGTAATGAAATTAAATGAAAATGTGATACTACCTGTGAATGCGACCGGGTTGTTGAGTTCTATTCAGTAGACGTTGGCTAGCTGTTAGCTGTTAGCTGTTGGCTAGCTAGCAGAGTCTCCTACGTTAAGGACGACAAATAGCTGGCTAGCTAACCTCGGTAAATTAAGATAATCACTCCAAGACTACACACTCTAAACTACACAATTATCTTGGATACAAAGACACCTATGTAGCTAGCTAACACTAAACTAATCAAGTCGTTCAGTTGAGTGTAATAGTGTAATAGCACTACAGTGCTGCTAATCTGTGGGCGTTTGCTAGCGTTTGCTAGCTGGCTAGCTGCTGGGCGAATAGCAGTGAAGGCTACGTTAGGGCGACGAAATACGATAATTATGCAATTATCTCTCATACAAGGACGGCTATGTAGCTAGCTAAGAAGAAATTGCTAAGATTAGACAAATCAACCGTTGTACTATAATGAAATGTAATGAAATGTAATGAAAAAGTTATACTACCTGCGGAGCGAAGTGCGATGCGACCGCTCGCTCCAACCCGGAAGTACCACACCACAATAACCCATGTCACACCCTGGCCTGACCGAAATAAAATGAAGAATAAACATAATATATTTCGACCAGGGCGTGACACTTGTGTAGTAGAGCCCTATTATTTCACGATAAGCCTTGTGTGGTAGAGCCCTATTATTCCCTGATAAGCCTTGTGTGGTAGAGCCCTATTATTCCCTGATAAGCCTTGTGTGGTAGAGCCCTATTATTCCCTGATAAGCCTTGTGTAGTAGAGCCCTATTATATCCTGATAAGCCTTGTGTAGTAGAGCCCTATTATTCCCTGATAAGCCTTGTGTAGTAGAGCCCTGTTATTTAATGATAAACCTTGTGCAGTAGAGCCCTATTATTTAATGATAAACCTTGTGTAGTAGAGCCCTATTATTTAATGATAAACCTTGTGTAGTAGAGCCCTATTATTTCCTGATAAGCCTTGTGTAGTAGAGCCCTATTATTTCCTGATAAACCTTGTGTAGTAGAGCCCTATTATTTAATGATAAACCTTGTGTAGTAGAGCCCTATTATTTCCTGATAAGCCTTGTGTAGTAGAGCCCTATTATTTCCTGATAAACCTTGTGTAGTAGAGCCCTATTATTTCCTGATAAGCCTTGTGTAGTAGAGCCCTATTATTTAATGATAAGCCTTGTGTAGTAGAGCCCTATTATTTCCTGATAAACCTTGTGTAGTAGAGCCCTATTATTTCCTGATTAGCCTTGTGTAGTAGAGCCCTATTAGTTAATGATAAGCCTTGTGTAGTAGAGCCCTATTATTTCCTGATAAGCCTTGTGTAGTAGAGCCCTATTATTTCATGATAAACCTTGTGTAGTAGAGCCCTATTATTTCCTGATAAACCTTGTGTAGTAGAGCCCTATTATTTCCTGATAAACCTTGTGTAGTAGAGCCCTATTATTTCCTGATAAGCCTTGTGTAGTAGAGCCCTATTATTTCCTGATAAACCTTGTGTAGTAGAGCCCTATTATTTCCTGATAAACCTTGTGTAGTAGAGACCTATTATTTCCTGATAAGCCTTGTGTAGTAGAGCCCTATTATTTCCTGATAAACCTTGTGTAGTAGAGCCCTATTATTTCCTGATAAACCTTGTGTAGTAGAGCCCTATTATTTCCTGATAAACCTTGTGTAGTAGAGCCCTATTATTTCCTGATAAACCTTGTGTAGTAGAGCCCTATTATTTCCTGATAAACCTTGTGTAATAGAGCCCTATTATTTCCTGATACGCCTTGTGTAGTAGAGCCCTATTATTTAATGATAAACCTTGTGTAGTAGAGCCCCATTATTTCCTGATAAGCCTTGTGTAGTAGAGCCCTATTATTTCCTTTAATTGCTCGGAGGTGGATGTGGATCTGGTGGAGGTGGAGGAAGAGGAGGATGTGGAAGAGGAGGATGTGGAAGAAGAGGAGGTGGAAGAGGTGGAGGATGTGGAGGAGGAGGTAGAGGATGTGGAAGAGATGGAGAAGGAAGAGGAGGAGTTGGATATGGATCTGGAGGAGGAGGAGGTGAAGGAAGAGGAGGAGGATGTGGAAGAGGAGGAAGAACAGTATGTAGTGAAACATCCCTTACATACTGTGTCCTTTCTATTAACCTATATAGTAGCCTGTGCAGTAGCCTGTGCAGTAGCCTGTACAGTAGCCTGCGTGGACTTTTCACCTTGTTCTTTATTAACAAGGTTGAGAATACAGGCCATATATACAGTAACTCATCCATCTGGTCAGATACAGGGAGGCCGTATATACAGTAACTCATCCATCTGGTCAGATACAGGGAGGCCGTATATACAGTAACTCATCCATCTGGTCAGATACAGGGAGGCCGTATATACAGTAACTCATCCACCTGGTCAGATACAGGAGGCCGTATATACAGTAACTCATCCATCTGGTCAGATACAGGGAGGCCGTATATACAGTAACTCATCCATCTGGTCAGATACAGGGAGGCCGTATATACAGTAACTCATCCACCTGGTCAGATACAGGAGGCCGTATATACAGTAACTCATCCATCTGGTCAGATACAGGGAGGCCGTATATACAGTAACTCATCCATCTGGTCAGATACAGGGAGGCCGTATATACAGTAACTCATCCATCTGGTCAGATACAGGGAGGCCGTATATACAGTAACTCATCCATCTGGTCAGATACAGGGAGGCCATATATACAGTAACTCATCCACCTGGTCAGATACAGCGAGACGGTATGAGGCTATATGGGCCTTTCAGTTTAATCTGAAGGCTGCAGGGTTAACCCTAACCCTAAATGGGCCCTTCAGTTTAATCTAAAGGCTGCAGGGTTAACCTAACCCTATTTGGGCCCTTCAGTTTAATCTGAAGGCTGCAGGGTTAACCCTAACCCTAAATGGGCCCTTCAGTTTAATCTGAAGGCTGCAGGGTTAACCCTAACCCTAAATGGGCCCTTCAGTTTAATCTGAAGGCTGCAGGGTTAACCCTAACCCTAAATGGGCCCTTCAGTTTAATCTAAAGACTGCAGGGTTAACCCTAACCCTATATGGGCCCTTCAGTTTAATCTGAAGGCTGCAGGGTTAACCCTAACCCTATATGGGCCTTTCAGTTTAATCTGAAGGATGCAGGGTTAACCCTAACCCTATATGGGCCTTTCAGTTTAATCTGAAGGCTGCAGGGTTAACCTTAACCCTATATGGGCCCTGCAGTTTAATCTGAACGCTGCAGGGTTAACCCTAACCCTATTTGGGCCCTTCAGTTTAATCTAAAGGCTGCAGGGTTAACCCTAACCCTATATGGGCCCTTCAATTTAATCTGAAGGCTGCAGGGTTAACCCTAACCCTGTATGGGCCCTTCAGTTTAATCTGAAGGCTGCAGGGTTAACCCTAACCCTAAATGGTCCCTTCAGTTTAATCTAAAGGCTGCAGGGTTAACCCTAACCCTAAATGGGCCCTTCAGTTTAATCTAAAGTCTGCAGGGTTAACCCTAACCCTATATGGGCCCTTCAGTTTAATCTGAAGGCTGCAGGGTTAACCCTAACCCTAAATGGGCCCTTCAGTTTAATCTAAAGGCAGCAGGGTTAACCCTAACCCTAAATGGGCCCTTCAGTTTAATCTAAAGGCTGCAGGGTTAACCCTAACCCTATATGGGCCCTTCAGTTTAATCTGAAGGCTGCAGGGTTAACCTTAACCCTATATGGGCCCTTCAGTTTAATCTGAAGGCTGCAGGGTTAACCCTAACCCTAAATGGGCCCTTCAGTTTAATCTAAAGGCTGCAGGGTTAACCCTAACCCTATTTGGGCCCTTCAGTTTAATCTAAAGGCTGCAGGGTTAACCCTAACCCTATATGGGCCTTTCAGTTTAATCTGAAGGCTGCAGGGTTAACCTTAACCCTATATGGGCCCATCAGTTTAATCTGAACGCTGCAGGGTTAACCCTAACCCTATTTGGGCCCTTCAATTTAATCTGAAGGCTGCAGGGTTAACCCTAACCCTAAATGGGCCCTTCAGTTTAATCTAAAGGCTGCAGGGTTAACCTAACCCTATATGGGCCCTTCAGTTTAATCTGAAGGCTGCAGGGTTAACCCTAACCCTAAATGGGCCCTTCAGTTTAATCTAAAGGCTGCAGGGTTAACCATAACCCTAAATGGTCCCTTCAGTTTAATCTAAAGGCTGCATGGTTAACCCTAACCCTATATGGGCCCTTCAGTTTAATCTGAAGGCTGCAGGGTTAACCCTAACCCTAAATGGGCCCTTCAGTTTAATCTAAAGGCTGCAGGGTTAACCCTAACCCTAAATGGGCCCTTCAGTTTAATCTAAAGGCTGCAGGGTTAACCTAACCTAAATGGGCCCTTCAGTTTAATCTAAAGGCTGCAGGGTTAACCCTAACCCTATTTGGGCCCTTCAGTTTAATCTAAAGGCTGCAGGGTTAACCCTAACCCTATATGGGACCTTCAGTTTAATCTGAAGGCTTCAGGGTTAACCCTAACCCTAAATGGGCCCTTCAATTTAATCGAAAGGCTGCAGGGTTAACCCTAACCCTATTTGGGCCCTGCAGTTTCATCTGAACGCTGCAGGGTTAACCTAACCCTATTTGGGCCCTTCAGTTTAATCTAAAGGCTGCAGGGTTAACCCTAACCCTATATGGGCCCTTCAATTTAATCTGAAGGCTGCAGGGTTAACCCTAACCCTATATGGGCCTTTCAGTTTAATCTGAAGGCTGCAGGGTTAACCTTAACCCTATATGGGCCCTTCAGTTTAATCTGAAGGCTGCAGGGTTAACCCTAACCCTAAATGGGCCCTTCAGTTTAATCTAAAGGCTGCAGGGTTAACCATAACCCTAAATGGTCCCTTCAGTTTAATCTAAAGGCTGCATGGTTAACCCTAACCCTATATGGGCCCTTCAGTTTAATCTGAAGGCTGCAGGGTTAACCCTAACCCTAAATGGGCCCTTCAGTTTAATCTAAAGGCTGCAGGGTTAACCCTAACCCTAAATGGGCCCTTCAGTTTAATCTAAAGGCTGCAGGGTTAACCCTAACCCTATATGGGCCCTTCAGTTTAATCTGAAGGCTGCAGGGTTAACCCTAACCCTAAATGGGCCCTTCAGTTTAATCTAAAGGCTGCAGGGTTAACCCTAACCCTATTTGGGCCCTTCAGTTTAATCTGAAGGCTGCAGGGTTAACCCTAACCTAAATGGGCCCTTCAGTTTAATCTGAAGGCTGCAGGGTTAACCCTAACCCTAAATGGGCCCTTCAGTTTAATCTAAAGGCTGCAGGGTTAACCTAACCCTATTTGGGCCCTTCAGTTTAATCTGAAGGATGCAGGGTTAACCCTAACCCTATATGGGCCCTTCAGTTTAATCTGAAGGCTGCAGCGTTAACCCTAACCCTATATCGGCCCTTCAGTTTAATCTGAATGCTGCAGGGTTAACCCTAACCCTATATGGGCCTTTCAGTTTAATCTGAAGGCTGCAGGGTTAACCCTAACCCTATATGGCCCCTTCAGTTTAATCTAAAGGCTGCAGGGTTAACCCTAACCCTATTTGGGCCCTTCAGTTTAGTCTGAAGGCTGCAGGGTTAACCCTAACCCTATATAGGCCCTTCAGTTTAATCTGAAGGCTGCAGCGTTAACCCTAACCTAAATGGGCCCTTCAGTTTAATCTGAAGGCTGCAGGGTTAACCCTAACCCTAAATGGGCCCTTCAGTTTAATCTAAAGGCGTCAGGGTTAACCTAACACTATTTGGGCCCCTCAGTTTAGTCTGAAGGCTGCAGGGTTAACCTAACCCTATTTGGGCCCTTCAGTTTAGTCTGAAGGCTGCAGGGTTAACCCTAACCTAAATGGGCCCTTCAGTTTAATCTGAAGGCTGCAGGGTTAACCCTAACCCTAAATGGGCCCTTCAGTTTAATCTGAAGGCTGCAGGGTTAACCCTAACCCTAAATGGGCCCTTCAGTTTAATCTAAAGGCGGCAGGGTTAACCCTAACCCTATTTGGGCCCTTCAGTTTAGTCTGAAGGCTGCAGGGTTAACCCTAACCCTATTTGGGCCCTTCAGTTTAATCTGAAGGCTGCAGGGTTAACCCTAACCCTATATGGGCCCTTCAGTTTAATCTGAAGGCTGCAGCGTTAACCCTAACCTAAATGGGCCCTTCAGTTTAATCTGAAGGCTGCAGGGTTAACCCTAACCCTAAATGGGCCCTTCAGTTTAATCTAAAGGTGGCAGGGTTAACCCTAACCCTATATGGGCCCTTCAGTTTAATCTGAAGGCTGCAGGGTTAACCCTAACCCTATATGGGCCCTTCAGTTTAATCTGAAGGCTGCAGGGTTAACCCTAACCCTATATGGGCCCTTCAGTTTAATCTGAAGGCTGCACGGTTAACCCTAACCCTATTTGGGCCCTTCAGTTTAATCTGAAGGCTGCAGGGTTAACCTAACCCTATATGGGCCCTTCAGTTTAATCTGAAGGCTGCAGCGTTAACCCTAACCCTATATGGGCCCTTCAGTTTAATCTGAAGGCTGCAGGGTTAACCCTAACCCTATATGGGCCCTTCAGTTTAATCTGAAGGCTGCAGGGTTAACCCTAACCCTATATGGGCCCTTCAGTTTAATCTGAAGTCTGCAGGGTTAACCCTAACCCTAAATGGGCCCTTCAGTTTAATCTGAAGGCTGCAGGGTTAACCCTAACCCTATATGGGCCCTTCAGTTTAATCTGAACGCTGCAGGGTTAACCCTAACCCTATATGGGCCCTTCAGTTTAATCTGAAGTCTGCAGGGTTAACCCTAACCCTATATGGGCCCTTCAGTTTAATCTGAAGGCTGCAGCATTAACCCTAACCCAAAATGGGCCCTTCAGTTTAATCTGAAGGCTGCAGGGTTAACCCTAACCCTAAATGGGCCCTTCAGTTTAATCTAAAGGCTGCAGGGTTAACCTAACCCTATTTGGGCCCTTCAGTTTAATCTAAAGGCTGCAGGGTTAACCCTAACCCTATATGGGCCTTTCAGTTTAATCTGAAGGCTGCAGGGTTAACCTTAACCCTATATGGGCCCATCAGTTTAATCTGAACGCTGCAGGGTTAACCCTAACCCTATTTGGGCCCTTCAATTTAATCTGAAGGCTGCAGGGTTAACCCTAACCCTAAATGGGCCCTTCAGTTTAATCTAAAGGCTGCAGGGTTAACCCTAACCCTATATGGGCCCTTCAGTTTAATCTGAAGGCTGCAGGGTTAACCTAACCCTAAATGGGCCCTTCAGTTTAATCTAAAGGCTGCAGGGTTAACCATAACCCTAAATGGTCCCTTCAGTTTAATCTAAAGGCTGC
This sequence comes from Oncorhynchus keta, assembly GCF_023373465.1. Taxonomy (NCBI): domain Eukaryota; kingdom Metazoa; phylum Chordata; class Actinopteri; order Salmoniformes; family Salmonidae; genus Oncorhynchus; species Oncorhynchus keta. Next base: position 104,311 of record NW_026282237.1, on the reverse strand, counting down.
ATGGTTAACCCTAACCCTATATGGGCCCTTCAGTTTAATCTGAAGGCTGCAGGGTTAACCCTAACCCTAAATGGGCCCTTCAGTTTAATCTAAAGGCTGCAGGGTTAACCCTAACCCTAAATGGGCCCTTCAGTTTAATCTAAAGGCTGCAGGGTTAACCCTAACCCTAAATGGGCCCTTCAGTTTAATCTAAAGGCTGCAGGGTTAACCCTAACCCTATTTGGGCCCTTCAGTTTAATCTAAAGGCTGCAGGGTTAACCCTAACCCTATATGGGACCTTCAGTTTAATCTGAACGCTTCAGGGTTAACCCTAACCCTAAATGGGCCCTTCAATTTAATCGAAAGGCTGCAGGGTTAACCCTAACCCTATTTGGGCCCTGCAGTTTAATCTGAACGCTGCAGGGTTAACCCTAACCCTATTTGGGCCCTTCAGTTTAATCTAAAGGCTGCAGGGTAACCCTAACCCTATATGGGCCCTTCAATTTAATCTGAAGGCTGCAGGGTTAACCCTAACCCTATATGGGCCTTTCAGTTTAATCTGAAGGCTGCAGGGTTAACCTTAACCCTATATGGGCCCTTCAGTTTAATCTGAAGGCTGCAGGGTTAACCCTAACCCTAAATGGGCCCTTCAGTTTAATCTAAAGGCTGCAGGGTTAACCATAACCCTAAATGGTCCCTTCAGTTTAATCTAAAGGCTGCATGGTTAACCCTAACCCTATATGGGCCCTTCAGTTTAATCTGAAGGCTGCAGGGTTAACCCTAACCCTAAATGGGCCCTTCAGTTTAATCTAAAGGCTGCAGGGTTAACCCTAACCCTAAATGGGCCCTTCAGTTTAATCTAAAGGCTGCAGGGTTAACCTTAACCCTATATGGGCCCTTCAGTTTAATCTGAAGGCTGCAGGGTTAACCCTAACCCTATATGGGCCCTTCAGTTTAATCTGAAGGCTGCAGGGTTAACCCTAACCCTAAATGGGCCCTTCAGTTTAATCTAAAGGCTGCAGGGTTAACCCTAACCCTAAATGGGCCCTTCAGTTTAATCTAAAGGCTGCAGGGTTAACCTTAACCCTATATGGGCCCTTCAGTTTAATCTAAAGGCTGCAGGGTTAACCCTAACCCTATTTGGGCCCTTCAGTTTAATCTGAAGGCTGCAGGGTTAACCCTAACCCTATATGGGCCCTTCAGTTTAATCTGAAGGCTGCAGCGTTAACCCTAACCCTAAATGGGCCCTTCAGTTTAATCTGAAGGCTGCAGGGTTAACCCTAACCCTAAATGGGCCCTTCAGTTTAATCTAAAGGTGGCAGGGTTAACCCTAACCCTATATGGGCCCTTCAGTTTAATCTGAAGGCTGCAGGGTTAACCCTAACCCTATATGGGCCCTTCAGTTTAATCTGAAGGCTGCAGGGTTAACCCTAACCCTATATCGGCCCTTCAGTTTAATCTGAATGCTGCAGGGTTAACCCTAACCCTATATGGGCCTTTCAGTTTAATCTGAAGGCTGCAGGGTTAACCCTAACCCTATATGGCCCCTTCAGTTTAATCTAAAGGCTGCAGGGTTAACCCTAACCCTATTTGGGCCCTTCAGTTTAGTCTGAAGGCTGCAGGGTTAACCCTAACCCTATATGGGCCCTTCAGTTTAATCTGAAGGCTGCAGCGTTAACCCTAACCTAAATGGGCCCTTCAGTTTAATCTGAAGGCTGCAGGGTTAACCCTAACCCTAAATGGGCCCTTCAGTTTAATCTAAAGGCGTCAGGGTTAACCCTAACACTATTTGGGCCCCTCAGTTTAGTCTGAAGGCTGCAGGGTTAACCCTAACCCTATTTGGGCCCTTCAGTTTAGTCTGAAGGCTGCAGGGTTAACCCTAACCTAAATGGGCCCTTCAGTTTAATCTGAAGGCTGCAGGGTTAACCCTAACCCTAAATGGGCCCTTCAGTTTAATCTGAAGGCTGCAGGGTTAACCCTAACCCTAAATGGGCCCTTCAGTTTAATCTAAAGGCGGCAGGGTTAACCCTAACCCTATTTGGGCCCTTCAGTTTAGTCTGAAGGCTGCAGGGTTAACCCTAACCCTATATGGGCCCTTCAGTTTAATCTGAAGGCTGCAGCGTTAACCCTAACCTAAATGGTCCCTTCAGTTTAATCTGAAGGCTGCAGGGTTAACCCTAACCCTAAATGGGCCCTTCAGTTTAATCTAAAGGCGTCAGGGTTAACCCTAACACTATTTGGGCCCCTCAGTTTAGTCTGAAGGCTGCAGGGTTAACCCTAACCCTATTTGGGCCCTTCAGTTTAGTCTGAAGGCTGCAGGGTTAACCCTAACCCTAAATGGGCCCTTCAGTTTAATCTGAAGGCTGCAGGGTTAACCCTAACCCTAAATGGGCCCTTCAGTTTAATCTGAAGGCTGCAGGGTTAACCCTAACCCTAAATGGGCCCTTCAGTTTAATCTAAAGGCGGCAGGGTTAACCCTAACCCTATTTGGGCCCTTCAGTTTAGTCTGAAGGCTGCAGGGTTAACCCTAACCCTATTTGGGCCCTTCAGTTTAATCTGAAGGCTGCAGGGTTAACCCTAACCCTATATGGCCCCTTCAGTTTAATCTAAAGGCTGCAGGGTTAACCCTAACCCTATTTGGGCCCTTCAGTTTAGTCTGAAGGCTGCAGGGTTAACCTAACCCTATATGGGCCCTTCAGTTTAATCTGAAGGCTGCAGGGTTAACCCTAACCCTAAATGGGCCCTTCAGTTTAATCTGAAGGCTGCAGGGTTAACCCTAACCCTAAATGGGCCCTTCAGTTTAATCTAAAGGCGTCAGGGTTAACCCTAACACTATTTGGGCCCCTCAGTTTAGTCTGAAGGCTGCAGGGTTAACCCTAACCCTAAATGGGCCCTTCAGTTTAATCTGAAGGCTGCAGGGTTAACCCTAACCTAAATGGGCCCTTCAGTTTAATCTGAAGGCTGCAGGGTTAACCCTAACCCTAAATGGGCCCTTCAGTTTAATCTAAAGGCGGCAGGGTTAACCCTAACCCTATTTGGGCCCTTCAGTTTAGTCTGAAGGCTGCAGGGTTAACCCTAACCCTATATGGGCCCTTCAGTTTAATCTGAAGGCTGCAGCGTTAACCCTAACCTAAATGGGCCCTTCAGTTTAATCTGAAGGCTGCAGGGTTAACCCTAACCCTAAATGGGCCCTTCAGTTTAATCTAAAGGCGTCAGGGTTAACCCTAACACTATTTGGGCCCCTCAGTTTAGTCTGAAGGCTGCAGGGTTAACCCTAACCCTATTTGGGCCCTTCAGTTTAGTCTGAAGGCTGCAGGGTTAACCCTAACCCTAAATGGGCCCTTCAGTTTAATCTGAAGGCTGCAGGGTTAACCCTAACCCTAAATGGGCCCTTCAGTTTAATCTGAAGGCTGCAGGGTTAACCCTAACCCTAAATGGGCCCTTCAGTTTAATCTAAAGGCGGCAGGGTTAACCCTAACCCTATTTGGGCCCTTCAGTTTAGTCTGAAGGCTGCAGGGTTAACCCTAACCCTATTTGGGCCCTTCAGTTTAATCTGAAGGCTGCAGGGTTAACCCTAACCCTATATGGGCCCTTCAGTTTAATCTGAAGGCTGCAGCGTTAACCCTAACCTAAATGGGCCCTTCAGTTTAATCTGAAGGCTGCAGGGTTAACCCTAACCCTAAATGGGCCCTTCAGTTTAATCTAAAGGTGGCAGGGTTAACCCTAACCCTATATGGTCCCTTCAGTTTAATCTGAAGGCTGCAGGGTTAACCCTAACCCTATATGGGCCCTTCAGTTTAATCTGAAGGCTGCAGGGTTAACCTAACCTATATGGGCCCTTCAGTTTAATCTGAAGGCTGCACGGTTAACCCTAACCCTATTTGGGCCCTTCAGTTTAATCTGAAGGCTGCAGGGTTAACCCTAACCCTATATGGGCCCTTCAGTTTAATCTGAAGGCTGCAGGGTTAACCCTAACCCTATATGGGCCCTTCAGTTTAATCTGAAGTCTGCAGGGTTAACCCTAACCCTAAATGGGCCCTTCAGTTTAATCTGAAGGCTGCAGGGTTAACCTTAACCCTATATGGGCCCTTCAGTTTAATCTGAACGCTGCAGGGTTAACCCTAACCCTATATGGGCCCTTCAGTTTAATCTGAAGTCTGCAGGGTTAACCCTAACCCTATATGGGCCCTTCATTTTAATCTGAAGGCTGCAGCATTAACCCTAACCCAAAATGGGCCCTTCAGTTTAATCTGAAGGCTGCAGGGTTAACCTAACCCTAAATGGGCCCTTCAGTTTAATCTAAAGGCGGCAGGGTTAACCCTAACCCTATATGGGCCCTTCAGTTTAATCTGAAGGCTGCAGGGTTAACCCTAACCCTATATGGGCCCTTCAGTTTAATCTGAAGGCTGCAGGGTTAACCCTAACCCTATATGGGCCCTTCAGTTTAATCTGAAGGCTGCAGGGTTAACCCTAACCCTATATGGGCCCTTCAGTTTAATCTGAAGTCTGCAGGGTTAACCCTAACCTAAATGGGCCCTTCAGTTTAATCTGAAGGCTGCAGGGTTAACCCTAACCCTATATGGGCCCTTCAGTTTAATCTGAAGGCTGCAGGGTTAACCCTAACCCTATATGGGCCCTTCAGTTTAATCTGAAGGCTGCAGGGTTAACCCTAACCCTATATGGGCCCTTCAGTTTAATCTGAAGGCTGCAGGGTTAACCCTAACCCTATTTGGGTCCTTCAGTTTAATCTGAAGGCTGCAGCGTTAACCCTAAACCTAAATGGGCCCTTCAGTTTAATCTGAAGGTTGCAGGGTTAACCCTAACCCTAAATGGGCCCTTCAGTTTAATCTGAAGGCTGCAGCGTTAACCCTAACCTTATATGGGCGCTTCAGTTTAATCTGAAGGCTGCAGGGTTAACCCTAACCCTATTTGGGCCCTTCAGTTTAATCTGAAGTCTGCAGGGTTAACCCTAACCCTAAATGGGCCCTTCAGTTTAATCTGAACGCTGCAGCGTTAACCCTAATCCTAAATGGGCCCTTCAGTTTAATCTGAAGGCTGCAGGGTTAACCCTAACCCTAAATGGGCCCTTCAGTTTAATCTAAAGGCGGCAGGGTTAACCCTAACCCTATATGGGCCCTTCAGTTTAATCTGAAGGCTGCAGGGTTAACCCTAACCCTATTTGGGCCCTTCAGTTTAGTCTGAAGGCTGCAGGGTTAACCCTAACCTAAATGGGCCCTTCAGTTTAATCTGAAGGCTGCAGGGTTAACCCTAACCCTAAATGGGCCCTTCAGTTTAATCTGAAGGCTGCAGGGTTAACCCTAACCCTAAATGGGCCCTTCAGTTTAATCTAAAGGCGGCAGGGTTAACCCTAACCCTATTTGGGCCCTTCAGTTTAGTCTGAAGGCTGCAGGGTTAACCCTAACCCTATTTGGGCCCTTCAGTTTAATCTGAAGGCTGCAGGGTTAACCCTAACCCTATATGGCCCCTTCAGTTTAATCTAAAGGCTGCAGGGTTAACCCTAACCCTATTTGGGCCCTTCAGTTTAGTCTGAAGGCTGCAGGGTTAACCCTAACCCTATATGGGCCCTTCAGTTTAATCTGAAGGCTGCAGGGTTAACCCTAACCTAAATGGGCCCTTCAGTTTAATCTGAAGGCTGCAGGGTTAACCCTAACCCTAAATGGGCCCTTCAGTTTAATCTAAAGGCGTCAGGGTTAACCTAACACTATTTGGGCCCCTCAGTTTAGTCTGAAGGCTGCAGGGTTAACCCTAACCCTATTTGGGCCCTTCAGTTTAGTCTGAAGGCTGCAGGGTTAACCTAACCTAAATGGGCCCTTCAGTTTAATCTGAAGGCTGCAGGGTTAACCCTAACCCTAAATGGGCCCTTCAGTTTAATCTGAAGGCTGCAGGGTTAACCCTAACCCTAAATGGGCCCTTCAGTTTAATCTAAAGGCGGCAGGGTTAACCCTAATCCTATTTGGGCCCTTCAGTTTAGTCTGAAGGCTGCAGGGTTAACCCTAACCCTATATGGGCCCTTCAGTTTAATCTGAAGGCTGCAGCGTTAACCCTAACCCTAAATGGGCCCTTCAGTTTAATCTGAAGGCTGCAGGGTTAACCTAACCCTAAATGGGCCCTTCAGTTTAATCTAAAGGCGTCAGGGTTAACCCTAACACTATTTGGGCCCCTCAGTTTAGTCTGAAGGCTGCAGGGTTAACCCTAACCCTATTTGGGCCCTTCAGTTTAGTCTGAAGGCTGCAGGGTTAACCCTAACCCTAAATGGGCCCTTCAGTTTAATCTGAAGGCTGCAGGGTTAACCCTAACCCTAAATGGGCCCTTCAGTTTAATCTGAAGGCTGCAGGGTTAACCCTAACCCTAAATGGGCCCTTCAGTTTAATCTAAAGGCGGCAGGGTTAACCCTAACCCTATTTGGGCCCTTCAGTTTAGTCTGAAGGCTGCAGGGTTAACCCTAACCCTATTTGGGCCCTTCAGTTTAATCTGAAGGCTGCAGGGTTAACCCTAACCCTATATGGGCCCTTCAGTTTAATCTGAAGGCTGCAGCGTTAACCCTAACCCTAAATGGGCCCTTCAGTTTAATCTGAAGGCTGCAGGGTTAACCCTAACCCTAAATGGGCCCTTCAGTTTAATCTAAAGGTGGCAGGGTTAACCTAACCCTATATGGTCCCTTCAGTTTAATCTGAAGGCTGCAGGGTTAACCCTAACCTATATGGGCCCTTCAGTTTAATCTGAAGGCTGCAGGGTTAACCCTAACCCTATATGGGCCCTTCAGTTTAATCTGAAGGCTGCACGGTTAACCCTAACCCTATTTGGGCCCTTCAGTTTAATCTGAAGGCTGCAGGGTTAACCCTAACCCTATATGGGCCCTTCAGTTTAATCTGAAGGCTGCAGGGTTAACCCTAACCCTATATGGGCCCTTCAGTTTAATCTGAAGTCTGCAGGGTTAACCCTAACCCTAAATGGGCCCTTCAGTTTAATCTGAAGGCTGCAGGGTTAACCTTAACCCTATATGGGCCCTTCAGTTTAATCTGAACGCTGCAGGGTTAACCCTAACCCTATATGGGCCCTTCAGTTTAATCTGAAGTCTGCAGGGTTAACCCTAACCCTATATGGGCCCTTCATTTTAATCTGAAGGCTGCAGCATTAACCCTAACCCAAAATGGGCCCTTCAGTTTAATCTGAAGGCTGCAGGGTTAACCCTAACCCTAAATGGGCCCTTCAGTTTAATCTAAAGGCGGCAGGGTTAACCCTAACCCTATATGGGCCCTTCAGTTTAATCTGAAGGCTGCAGGGTTAACCCTAACCCTATATGGGCCCTTCAGTTTAATCTGAAGGCTGCAGGGTTAACCCTAACCCTATATGGGCCCTTCAGTTTAATCTGAAGGCTGCAGGGTTAACCCTAACCCTATATGGGCCCTTCAGTTTAATCTGAAGTCTGCAGGGTTAACCCTAACCTAAATGGGCCCTTCAGTTTAATCTGAAGGCTGCAGGGTTAACCCTAACCTATATGGGCCCTTCAGTTTAATCTGAAGGCTGCAGGGTTAACCCTAACCCTATATGGGCCCTTCAGTTTAATCTGAAGGCTGCAGGGTTAACCCTAACCCTATATGGGCCCTTCAGTTTAATCTGAAGGCTGCAGGGTTAACCCTAACCCTATTTGGGTCCTTCAGTTTAATCTGAAGGCTGCAGCGTTAACCCTAAACCTAAATGGGCCCTTCAGTTTAATCTGAAGGCTGCAGGGTTAACCCTAACCTAAATGGGCCCTTCAGTTTAATCTGAAGGCTGCAGCGTTAACCCTAACCTTATATGGGCCCTTCAGTTTAATCTGAAGGCTGCAGGGTTAACCCTAACCCTATTTGGGCCCTTCAGTTTAATCTGAAGTCTGCAGGGTTAACCCTAACCCTAAATGGGCCCTTCAGTTTAATCTGAACGCTGCAGCGTTAACCCTAATCCTAAATGGGCCCTTCAGTTTAATCTGAAGGCTGCAGGGTTAACCCTAACCCTAAATGGGCCCTTCAGTTTAATCTAAAGGCGGCAGGGTTAACCCTAACCCTATATGGGCCCTTCAGTTTAATCTGAAGGCTGCAGGGTTAACCCTAACCCTATATGGGCCCTTCAGTTTAATCTGAAGGCTGCAGCGTTAACCCTAACCCTATATGGGCCCTTCAGTTTAATCTGAAGGCTGCAGGGTTAACCCTAACCCTAAATGGGCCCTTCAGTTTAATCTAAAGGTGGCAGGGTTAACCCTAACCCTATATGGGCCCTTCAGTTTAATCTGAAGGCTGCAGGGTTAACCCTAACCCTATATGGGCCCTTCAGTTTAATCTGAAGTCTGCAGGGTTAACCCTAACCCTATATGGGCCCTTCAGTTTAATCTGAAGGATGCAGGGTTAACCCTAACCCTATATGGGCCCTTCAGTTTCATCTGAAGTCTGCAGGGTTAACCCTAACCCTAAATGGGCCCTTCAGTTTAATCTGAAGTCTGCAGGGTTAACCCTAACCCTATATGGGCCCTTCAGTTTAATCTGAAGGCTGCAGGGTTAACCCTAACCCTAAATGGGCCCTTCAGTTTAATCTGAAGGCTGCAGGGTTAACCCTAACCCTATATGGGCCCTTCAGTTTAATCTGAAGGCTGCACGGTTAACCCTAACCCTATATGGGCCCTTCAGTTTAATCTGAAGTCTGCAGGGTTAACCCTAACCCTATATGGGCCTTTCAGTTTAATCTAAAGGCTGCAGGGTTAACCCTAACCCTATATGGGCCCTTCAGTTTAATCTGAAGGCTGCAGGGTTAACCCTAACCCTATATGGGCCCTTCAGTTTAATCTGAAGGCTGCAGGGTTAACCCTAACCCTATATGGGCCTTTCAGTTTAATCTGAAGGCTGCAGGGTTAACCCTAACCCTATATGGGCCCTTCAGTTTAATCTAAAGGCTGCAGGGTTAACCCTAACCCTATTTGGGCCCTTCAGTTTAGTCTGAAGGCTGCAGGGTTAACCCTAACCTAAATGGGCCCTTCAGTTTAATCTGAAGTCTGCAGGGTTAACCCTAACCCTAAATGGGCCCTTCAGTTTAATCTGAAGGCTGCAGGGTTAACCCTAACCCTACATGGGCCCTTCAGTTTAATCTGAAGGCTGCAGGGTTAACCCTAACCCTATATGGGCCCTTCAGTTTAATCTGAAGGCTGCAGGGTTAACCCTAACCCTATATGGGCCCTTCAGTTTAATCTGAAGTCTGCAGGGTTAACCCTAACCTAAATGGGCCCTTCAGTTTAATCTGAAGGCTGCAGGGTTAACCCTAACCCTATATGGGCCCTTCAGTTTAATCTGAAGGCTGCAGGGTTAACCCTAACCCTATATGGGCCCTTCAGTTTAATCTGAAGGCTGCAGGGTTAACCCTAACCCTATATGGGCCCTTCAGTTTAATCTGAAGGCTGCAGGGTTAACCTAACCCTATTTGGGTCCTTCAGTTTAATCTGAAGGCTGCAGCGTTAACCTAAACCTAAATGGGCCCTTCAGTTTAATCTGAAGGCTGCAGGGTTAACCCTAACCTAAATGGGCCCTTCAGTTTAATCTGAAGGCTGCAGCGTTAACCCTAACCTTATATGGGCCCTTCAGTTTAATCTGAAGGCTGCAGGGTTAACCTAACCCTATTTGGGCCCTTCAGTTTAATCTGAAGTCTGCAGGGTTAACCCTAACCCTAAATGGGCCCTTCAGTTTAATCTGAACGCTGCAGCGTTAACCTAATCCTAAATGGGCCCTTCAGTTTAATCTGAAGGCTGCAGGGTTAACCCTAACCCTAAATGGGCCCTTCAGTTTAATCTAAAGGCGGCAGGGTTAACCCTAACCCTATATGGGCCCTTCAGTTTAATCTGAAGGCTGCAGGGTTAACCCTAACCCTATATGGGCCCTTCAGTTTAATCTGAAGGCTGCAGCGTTAACCCTAACCCTATATGGGCCCTTCAGTTTAATCTGAAGGCTGCAGGGTTAACCCTAACCCTAAATGGGCCCTTCAGTTTAATCTAAAGGTGGCAGGGTTAACCCTAACCCTATATGGGCCCTTCAGTTTAATCTGAAGGCTGCAGGGTTAACCCTAACCCTATATGGGCCCTTCAGTTTAATCTGAAGTCTGCAGGGTTAACCCTAACCCTATATGGGCCCTTCAGTTTAATCTGAAGGATGCAGGGTTAACCCTAACCCTATATGGGCCCTTCAGTTTAATCTGAAGTCTGCAGGGTTAACCCTAACCTAAATGGGCCCTTCAGTTTAATCTGAAGTCTGCAGGGTTAACCCTAACCCTATATGGGCCCTTCAGTTTAATCTGAAGGCTGCAGGGTTAACCCTAACCTAAATGGGCCCTTCAGTTTAATCTGAAGGCTGCAGGGTTAACCCTAACCCTATATGGGCCCTTCAGTTTAATCTGAAGGCTGCACGGTTAACCCTAACCCTATATGGGCCCTTCAGTTTAATCTGAAGTCTGCAGGGTTAACCTAACCCTATATGGGCCTTTCAGTTTAATCTAAAGGCTGCAGGGTTAACCCTAACCCTATATGGGCCCTTCAGTTTAATCTGAAGGCTGCAGGGTTAACCCTAACCCTATATGGGCCCTTCAGTTTAATCTGAAGGCTGCAGGGTTAACCCTAACCCTATATGGGCCTTTCAGTTTAATCTGAAGGCTGCAGGGTTAACCCTAACCCTATATGGGCCCTTCAGTTTAATCTAAAGGCTGCAGGGTTAACCCTAACCCTATTTGGGCCCTTCAGTTTAGTCTGAAGGCTGCAGGGTTAACCCTAACCTAAATGGGCCCTTCAGTTTAATCTGAAGGCTGCAGGGTTAACCCTAACCTAAATGGGCCCTTCAGTTTAATCTGAAGGCTGCAGGGTTAACCCTAACCCTACATGGGCCCTTCAGTTTAATCTGAAGGCTGCAGCATTAACCCTAACCTAAATGGGCCCTTCAGTTTAATCTAAAGGCTGCAGGGTTAACCCTAAACCTATTTGGGCCCTTCAGTTTAATCTGAAGGCTGCAGGGTTAACCCTAACCCTAAATGGGCCGTTCAGTTTAATCTGAACGCTGCAGGGTTAACCCTAACCCTATTTGGGCCCTTTAGTTTAATCTAAAGGCTGCACGGTTAACCCTAACCCTATATGGGCCTTTCAGTTTAATCTGAAGGCTGCAGGGTTAACCCTAACCCTATTTGGGCCCTTCAGTTTAATCTAAAGGCTGCAGAGTTAACCCTAACCCTATATGGGCCTTTCAGTTTAATCTGAAGGCTGCAGGGTTAACCCTAACCCTATATGGGCCCTTCAGTTTAATCTAAAGGCTGCAGGGTTAATCCTAACCCTATATGGGCCCTTCAGTTTAATCTGAAGGCTGCAGGGTTAACCCTAACCCTAAATGGGCCCTTCAGTTTAATCTAAAGGCTGCAGGGTTAACCCTAACCCTAAATGGGCCCTTCAGTTTAATCTAAAGGCTGCAGGGTTAACCCTAACCCTATTTGGGCCCTTCAGTTTAATCTGAAGGCTGCAGCGTTAACCCTAACCCTATATGGGCCCTTCAGTTTAATCTGAAGGCTGCAGGGTTAACCCTAACCCTATATGGGCCCTTCAGTTTAATCTGAAGGCTGCAGGGTTAACCCTAACCTTATATGGGCCCTTCAGTTTAATCTGAAGGCTGCAGGGTTAACCCTAACCCTAGATGGGCCCTTCAGTTTAATCTGAAGGCTGCGGGTTAACCCTAACCCTATATGGGCCTTTCAGTTTAATCTGAAGGCTGCAGGGTTAACCCTAACCCTATATGGGCCCTTCAGTTTAATCTGAAGGCTGCAGGGTTAACCCTAACCCTAAATGGGCCCTTCAGTTTAATCTAAAGGCTGCAGGGTTAACCCTAACCCTATTTGGGCCCTTCAGTTTAATCTGAAGGCTGCAGGGTTAACCTAACCCATATATGGGCCCTTCAGTTTAATCTGAAGGCTGCAGCGTTAACCCTAACCCTATATGGGCCCTTCAGTTTAATCTGAAGGCTGCAGGGTTAACCCTAACCCTATATGGGCCCTTCAGTTTAATCTGAAGGCTGCAGGGTTAACCCTAACCCTATATGGGCCCTTCAGTTTAATCTGAAGGCTGCAGGGTTAACCCTAACCCTAGATGGGCCCTTCAGTTTAATCTGAAGGCTGCGGGGTTAACCCTAACCCTATATGGGCCTTTCAGTTTAATCTGAAGGCTGCAGGGTTAACCCTAACCCTATATGGGCCCTTCAGTTTAATCTAAAGGCTGCAGGGTTAACCCTAACCCTATTTGGGCCCTTCAGTTTAGTCTGAAGGCTGCAGGGTTAACCCTAACCCTAAATGGGCCCTTCAGTTTAATCTAAAGGCAGCAGCCAATACTGTTCTCCTTGGAGACGTCTTGGATAAATGCCAGTGAAAGGTCATAATTAAGATGCCAATCCAACCCATCTGGGTGGGTGGAGAGATAGAGGAAGGAGATAAGGGAAGGAGAGAGAGAGAGGAGAGAGGGGGAAGAGGAGAGAGAGAGAGAGAGAGAGGAAGGAGATGAGGGAAGGAGAGAGAGAGAGAGGTGAGAGAGAGGAAGAGGAGAGAGAGAGAGAGAGAGAGAGAGAGAGAGGAAGGAGATACGGGAAGGAGAGAGAGAGAGAGGAGAGAGAGGGGGGAGAGGAGAGAGAGGAGAGAGAGAGGAAGGAGATGAGGGAAGCAGAGAGAGAGAGAGGAGAGAGAGAGGAAGAGGAGAGAGAGGAGAGAGAGAGAGAAAGGAGATAAGGAAAGGAGAGAGAGAGAGGGGAGACAAGGGAAGCAAGGAGAGAGAGGGAGAAAGAGAGGGAGAAATAGGGAGAAAGAGAGGGAGGAGAGAGAGAGAGGGAGAGGGGGAAAGAGAGAAAGAGAGGAAGAGAGCAGGCCCTTCTCTCCTCGGCCTGGTCTCATTGGACTTACCAATATTGACCTCTTCGTCCGTCTCTGCGTCTCCTATACACTCAAACTGGAACTCCTTGAGGGACTGAGAGACCTTATGGACAGAGTTCGACAGATCTGGAGGAAGAGAGGGTCTGTGTACTGTATATCAGGTTTTATGGTTCTGAGTATTACTGTATTACTGGGGTGAAAGGACAGAGCTTTTGTAGCAGATGGGGATTTGGGAAAATCACTCCTCAGCCTGAAATCTTGTCACTTGCACTGCCAAATTGGGCCTTTTCTGTGGCGCAGCTGGTTAGAACCAGAGAGCCCTTGGTTAGAGCCGTTGTAAATGACAAAGTACCCAGATAGGAAGGAAGCTTAGCTGGTAACACTGTGGTCCATCACAGCAGCAGAAACAGGAACATTCCAGGAGATGATGGAAAACTCTTCTTACTGTCATTATACAGTGCCTTCAGAAAATGTACAGACCACTTAATTAACTTTAAACACGTTTTGTTATGTTATAGCCTTGTTCTAAAATGGAAAATGCAAAACTCCATTATCACTTAGCAAATACCATATTTTTGACATTATTGCAAATGTATAAAAATAAAAACCAAAATACGTTATTTACATAAGTATTCAGACATTTTGCTATGAGACTCGAAATTGAGATCAGTTGCATCCTGTTTCCATTGATCATCCTTGACATGTTTCGAGAACTTGATTGGAGTCAGTTTTATGGGGTATTGTGTGTCGATTGATGAGGGGAAAAAGTTATTTAAAACAATTTTTTAAAAGGCTGTAATGTAACAAAATTTGGAAAAAGTCAAGGGGTCTAAATACTTTCCGATGGCATTGTAGAAAGTTGCATGTACATAGTATACAAGTAGAGTATATAGTAACATGGGAATACCTACTACCTGCCGTAACAGCAGGAGACTAAACAACATGGATACTATCTACTGTAACAGCAGGAGACTAAACAACAACATGGATACTATCTACTGTAACAACAGGAGACTAAACAACAACATGGATACTATCTACTGTAACAACAGGAGACTAAACATGGATACTATCTACTATAACAACAGGAGACTAAACAACATGGATACTATCTACTGTAACAGCAGGAGACTAAACAACAACATGGATACTATCTACTGTAACAACAGGAGACTAAACAACAACATGGATACTATCTACTGTAACAACAGGAGACTAAACATGGATACTATCTACTGTAACAACAGGAGACTAAACAACAACATGGATACTATCTACTGTAACAACAGGAGACTAAACAACAACATGGATACTATCTACTGTAACAACAGGAGACTAAACATGGATACTATCTACTATAACAACAGGAGACTAAACAACAACATGGATACTATCTACTGTAACAACAGGAGACTAAACATGGATACTATCTACTATAACAACAGGAGACTAAACAACAACATGGATACTATCTACTGTAATAACAGGAGACTAAACAACATGGATACTATCTACTATAACAACAGGAGACTAAACAACAACATGGATACTATCTACTATAACAACAGGAGACTAAACAACAACATGGATACTATCTACTGTAACAGCAGGAGACTAAACAACAACATGGATACTATCTCCTGTAACAACAGGGGACTAAACATGGATACTATCTCCTATAACAACAGGAGACTAAACAACATGGATACTATCTACTATAACAACAGGAGACTAAACAACAACATGGATACTATCTACTATAACAACAGGAGACTAAACAACATGGATACTATCTACTATAACAACAGGAGACTAAACAACATGGATACTATCTACTATAACAACAGGAGACTAAACAACAACATGGATACTATCTACTATAACAACAGGAGACTAAACAACAACATGGATACTATCTACTGTAACAGCAGGAGACTAAACAACAACATGGATACTATCTACTGTAACAGCAGGAGACTAAACAACAACATGGATACTATCTACTGTAACAACAGGAGACTAAACAACAACATGGATACTATCTACTATAACAACAGGAGACTAAACAACAACATGGATACTATCTACTGTAACAGCAGGAGACTAAACAACAACATGGATACTATCTCCTGTAACAACAGGGGACTAAACATGGATACTATCTCCTATAACAACAGGAGACTAAACAACATGGATACTATCTACTATAACAACAGGAGACTAAACAACAACATGGATACTATCTACTATAACAACAGGAGACTAAACAACATGGATACTATCTACTATAACAACAGGAGACTAAACAACATGGATACTATCTACTATAACAACAGGAGACTAAACAACAACATGGATACTATCTACTGTAACAGCAGGAGACTAAACAACAACATGGATACTATCTACTGTAACAGCAGGAGACTAAACAACAACATGGATACTATCTACTGTAACAACAGGAGACTAAACAACAACATGGATACTATCTACTGTAACAACAGGAGACTAAACATGGATACTATCTACTATAACAACAGGAGACTAAACAACATGGATACTATCTACTGTAACAACAGGAGACTAAACATGGATACTATCTACTATAACAACAGGAGACTAAACAACAACATGGATACTATCTACTGTAACAACAGGAGACTAAACATGGATACTATCTACTATAACAACAGGAGACGAAACAACAACATGGATACTATCTACTGTAACAACAGGAGACTAAACAACATGGATACTATCTACTATAACAACAGGAGACTAAACAACAACATGGATACTATCTACTATAACAACAGGAGACTAAACAACAACATGGATACTATCTACTGTAACAGCAGGAGACTAAACAACAACATGGATACTATCTCCTGTAACAACAGGGGACTAAACATGGATACTATCTCCTATAACAACAGGAGACTAAACAACATGGATACTATCTACTATAACAACAGGAGACTAAACAACAACATGGATACTATCTACTATAACAACAGGAGACTAAACAACATGGATACTATCTACTATAACAACAGGAGACTAAACAACATGGATACTATCTACTATAACAACAGGAGACTAAACAACAACATGGATACTATCTACTATAACAACAGGAGACTAAACAACAACATGGATACTATCTACTGTAACAGCAGGAGACTAAACAACAACATGGATACTATCTACTGTAACAGCAGGAGACTAAACAACAACATGGATACTATCTACTGTAACAACAGGAGACTAAACAACAACATGGATACTATCTACTATAACAACAGGAGACTAAACAACAACATGGATACTATCTACTGTAACAGCAGGAGACTAAACAACAACATGGATACTATCTCCTGTAACAACAGGGGACTAAACATGGATACTATCTCCTATAACAACAGGAGACTAAACAACATGGATACTATCTACTATAACAACAGGAGACTAAACAACAACATGGATACTATCTACTATAACAACAGGAGACTAAACAACATGGATACTATCTACTATAACAACAGGAGACTAAACAACATGGATACTATCTACTATAACAACAGGAGACTAAACAACAACATGGATACTATCTACTGTAACAGCAGGAGACTAAACAACAACATGGATACTATCTACTGTAACAGCAGGAGACTAAACAACAACATGGATACTATCTACTGTAACAACAGGAGACTAAACAACAACATGGATACTATCTACTGTAACAACAGGAGACTAAACATGGATACTATCTACTATAACAACAGGAGACTAAACAACATGGATACTATCTACTGTAACAGCAGGAGACTAAACAACAACATGGATACTATCTACTGTAACAACAGGAGACTAAACAACAACATGGATACTATCTACTGTAACAACAGGAGACTAAACATGGATACTATCTACTGTAACAACAGGAGACTAAACAACAACATGGATACTATCTACTGTAACAACAGGAGACTAAACAACAACATGGATACTATCTACTGTAACAACAGGAGACTAAACAACAACATGGATACTATCTACTATAACAACAGGAGACTAAACAACATGGATACTATCTACTGTAACAACAGGAGACTAAACATGGATACTATCTACTATAACAACAGGAGACTAAACAACATGGATACTATCTACTATAACAACAGGAGACTAAACAACATGGATACTAACTACTGTAACAGCAGGAGACTAAACAACAACATGGATACTATCTACTGTAACAACAGGAGACTAAACAACATGGATACTATCTACTATAACAACAGGAGACTAAACAACAACATGGATACTATCTACTGTAACAACAGGAGACTAAACAACATGGATACTATCTACTATAACAACAGGAGACTAAACAACATGGATACTATCTACTATAACAACAGGAGACTAAACAACATGGATACTATCTACTATAACAACAGGAGACTAAACAACATGGATACTATCTACTATAACAATAGGAGACTAAACAACATGGATACTATCTAATATAACAACAGGAGACTAAACAACAACATGGATACTATCTACTGTAACAACAGGAGACTAAACAACATGGATACTATCTACTATAACAACAGGAGACTAAACAACAACATGGATACTATCTACTATAACAACAGGAGACTAAACAACAACATGGATACTATCTACTGTAACAACAGGAGACTAAACAACATGGATACTATCTACTGTAACAGCAGGAGACTAAACAACATGGATACTATCTACTATAACAACAGGAGACTAAACAACAACATGGATACTATCTACTGTAACAACAGGAGACTAAACAACAACATGGATACTATCTACTGTAACAGCAGGAGACTAAACAACAACATGGATACTATCTACTGTAACAACAGGAGACTAAACAACATGGATACTATCTACTGTAACAACAGGAGACTAAACAACAACATGGATACTATCTACTGTAACAACAGGAGACTAAACAACATGGATACTATCTACTGTAACAACAGGAGACTAAACATGGATACTATCTACTGTAACAACAGGAGACTAAACAACAACATGGATACTATCTACTGTAACAACAGGAGACTAAACATGGATACTATCTACTATAACAACAGGAGACTAAACAACATGGATACTATCTACTATAACAACAGGAGACTAAACAACAACATGGATACTATCTACTATAACAACAGGAGACTAAACAACAACATGGATACTATCTACTGTAACAGCAGGAGACTAAACAACAACATGGATACTATCTCCTGTAACAACAGGGGACTAAACATGGATACTATCTCCTATAACAACAGGAGACTAAACAACATGGATACTATCTACTATAACAACAGGAGACTAAACAACAACATGGATACTATCTACTATAACAACAGGAGACTAAACAACATGGATACTATCTACTATAACAACAGGAGACTAAACAACATGGATACTATCTACTATAACAACAGGAGACTAAACAACAACATGGATACTATCTACTATAACAACAGGAGACTAAACAACAACATGGATACTATCTACTGTAACAGCAGGAGACTAAACAACAACATGGATACTATCTACTGTAACAGCAGGAGACTAAACAACAACATGGATACTATCTACTGTAACAACAGGAGACTAAACATGGATACTATCTCCTATAACAACAGGAGACTAAACAACAACATGGATACTATCTACTGTAACAACAGGAGACTAAACATGGATACTATCTACTATAACAACAGGAGACTAAACAACAACATGGATACTATCTACTGTAACAACAGGAGACTAAACAACATGGATACTATCTACTATAACAACAGGAGACTAAACAACAACATGGATATTATCTACTGTAACAACAGGAGACTAAACAACAACATGGATACTATCTACTGTAACAACAGGAGACTAAACAACATGGATACTATCTACTATAACAACAGGAGACTAAACAACAAAATGGATACTATCCACTATAACAACAGGAGACTAAACAACAACATGGATACTATCTACTGTAACAACAGGAGACTAAACAACAACATGGATACTATATACTATAACAACAGGAGACTAAACAACATGGATACTATCTACTATAACAGCAGGAGACTAAACAACAACATGGATACTATCTACTATAACAACAGGAGACTAAACAACATGGATACTATCTACTATAACAACAGGAGACTAAACAACAACATGGATACTATCTACTATAACAACAGGAGACTAAACAACATGGATACTATCTACTATAACAACAGGAGACTAAACAACAACATGGATACTATCTACTATAACAGCAGGAGACTAAACATGGATACTATCTACTATAACAACAGGAGACTAAACAGCATGGATACTATCTACTATAACAACAGGAGACTAAACAACAACATGGATACTATCTACTGTAACAGCAGGAGACTAAACAACAACATGGATACTATCTACTGTAACAACAGGAGACTAAACATGGATACTATCGACTGTAACAACAGGAGACTAAACAACAGCATGGATACTATCTACTATAACAACAGGAGACTAAACAACATGGATACTATCTACTGTAACAGCAGGAGACTAAACAACAACATGGATACTATCTACTGTAACAACAGGAGACTAAACAACATGGATACTATCTACTATAACAACAGGAGACTAAACAACAACATGGATACTATCTACTGTAACAACAGGAGACTAAACAACAACATGGATACTATCTACTGTAACAACAGGAGACTAAACAACAACATGGATACTATCTACTGTAACAACAGGAGACTAAACATGGATACTATCGACTGTAACAACAGGAGACTAAACAACAACATGGATACTATCTACTATAACAACAGGAGACTAAACAACAACATGGATACTATCTACTGTAACAACAGGAGACTAAACAACAACATGGATACTATCTACTGTAACAACAGGAGACTAAACAACAACATGGATACTATCTACTGTAACAACAGGAGACTAAACAACAACATGGATACTATCTACTGTAACAACAGGAGACTAAACAACATGGATACTATCTACTATAACAACAGGAGACTAAACAACAACATGGATACTATCTACTGTAACAACAGGAGACTAAACATGGATACTATCTCCTATAACAACAGGAGACTAAACAACAACATGGATACTATCTACTGTAACAACAGGAGACTAAACATGGATACTATCTACTGTAACAACAGGAGACTAAACAACAACATGGATACTATCTACTGTAACAACAGGAGACTAAACAACAACATGGATACTATCTACTGTAACAACAGGAGACTAAACAAAACATGGATACTATCTACTGTAACAACAGGATACTATCATGGACTATAACAACAGGAGACTAAACAACAACATGGATACTATCTACTATAACAACAGGAGACTAAACAACAACATGGATACTATCTACTGTAACAACAGGAGACTAAACAACAACATGGATACTATCTACTGTAACAACAGGAGACTAAACAACAACATGGATACTATCTACTGTAACAACAGGAGACTAAACAACAACATGGATACTATCTACTGTAACAACAGGAGACTAAACAACATGGATACTATCTACTATAACAACAGGAGACTAAACAACAACATGGATACTATCTACTGTAACAACAGGAGACTAAACATGGATACTATCTCCTATAACAACAGGAGACTAAACAACAACATGGATACTATCTACTGTAACAACAGGAGACTAAACATGGATACTATCTACTATAACAACAGGAGACTAAACAACAACATGGATACTATCTACTATAACAGCAGGAGACTAAACATGGATACTATCTACTATAACAACAGGAGACTAAACAGCATGGATACTATCTACTATAACAACAGGAGACTAAACAACAACATGGATACTATCTACTGTAACAGCAGGAGACTAAACAACAACATGGATACTATCTACTGTAACAACAGGAGACTAAACATGGATACTATCGACTGTAACAACAGGAGACTAAACAACAGCATGGATACTATCTACTATAACAACAGGAGACTAAACAACATGGATACTATCTACTGTAACAGCAGGAGACTAAACAACAACATGGATACTATCTACTGTAACAACAGGAGACTAAACAACATGGATACTATCTACTATAACAACAGGAGACTAAACAACAACATGGATACTATCTACTGTAACAACAGGAGACTAAACAACAACATGGATACTATCTACTGTAACAACAGGAGACTAAACAACAACATGGATACTATCTACTGTAACAACAGGAGACTAAACATGGATACTATCGACTGTAACAACAGGAGACTAAACAACAACATGGATACTATCTACTATAACAACAGGAGACTAAACAACAACATGGATACTATCTACTGTAACAACAGGAGACTAAACAACAACATGGATACTATCTACTGTAACAACAGGAGACTAAACAACAACATGGATACTATCTACTGTAACAACAGGAGACTAAACAACAACATGGATACTATCTACTGTAACAACAGGAGACTAAACAACATGGATACTATCTACTATAACAACAGGAGACTAAACAACAACATGGATACTATCTACTGTAACAACAGGAGACTAAACATGGATACTATCTCCTATAACAACAGGAGACTAAACAACAACATGGATACTATCTACTGTAACAACAGGAGACTAAACATGGATACTATCTACTGTAACAACAGGAGACTAAACAACAACATGGATACTATCTACTGTAACAACAGGAGACTAAACAACATGGATACTATCTACTATAACAACAGGAGACTAAACAACAACATGGATACTATCTACTGTAACAACAGGAGACTAAACAACAACATGGATACTATCTACTGTAACAACAGGAGACTAAACAACATGGATACTATCTACTATAACAACAGGAGACTAAACAACATGGATACTATCTACTATAACAACAGGAGACTAAACAACAACATGGATACTATCTACTGTAACAACAGGAGACTAAACATGGATACTATCGACTGTAACAACAGGAGACTAAACAACAACATGGATACTATCTACTATAACAACAGGAGACTAAATAACAACATGGATACTATCTACTGTAACAACAGGAGACTAAACAACATGGATACTATCTACTATAACAACAGGAGACTAAACAACATGGATACTATCTACTATAACAACAGGAGACTAAACAACATGGATACTATCTACTGTAACAGCAGGAGACTAAACAACATGGATACTATCTACTGTAACAGCAGGAGACTAAACAACAACATGGATACTATCTACTGTAACAACAGGAGACTAAACATCATGGATACTATCTACTGTAACAACAGGAGACTAAACATGGATACTATCTACTGTAACAGCAGGAGACTAAACAACATGGATACTATCTACTATAACAACAGGAGACTAAACATGGATACTATCTACTGTAACAACAGGAGACTAAACAACAACATGGATACTATCTACTGTAACAACAGGAGACTAAACATGGATACTATCGACTGTAACAACAGGAGACTAAACAACAACATGGATACTATCTACTATAACAACAGGAGACTAAATAACAACATGGATACTATCTACTGTAACAACAGGAGACTAAACAACATGGATACTATCTACTATAACAACAGGAGACTAAACAACATGGATACTATCTACTATAACAACAGGAGACTAAACAACATGGATACTATCTACTGTAACAACAGGAGACTAAACATGGATACTATCTACTATAACAACAGGAGACTAAACAACATGGATACTATCTACTATAACAACAGGAGACTAAACAACAACATGGATACTATCTACTATAACAACAGGAGACTAAACAACAACATGGATACTATCTACTGTAACAGCAGGAGACTAAACAACAACATGGATACTATCTCCTGTAACAACAGGGGACTAAACATGGATACTATCTCCTATAACAACAGGAGACTAAACAACATGGATACTATCTACTATAACAACAGGAGACTAAACAACAACATGGATACTATCTACTATAACAACAGGAGACTAAACAACATGGATACTATCTACTATAACAACAGGAGACTAAACAACATGGATACTATCTACTATAACAACAGGAGACTAAACAACAACATGGATACTATCTACTATAACAACAGGAGACTAAACAACAACATGGATACTATCTACTGTAACAGCAGGAGACTAAACAACAACATGGATACTATCTACTGTAACAGCAGGAGACTAAACAACAACATGGATACTATCTACTGTAACAACAGGAGACTAAACATGGATACTATCTCCTATAACAACAGGAGACTAAACAACAACATGGATACTATCTACTGTAACAACAGGAGACTAAACATGGATACTATCTACTATAACAACAGGAGACTAAACAACAACATGGATACTATCTACTGTAACAACAGGAGACTAAACAACATGGATACTATCTACTATAACAACAGGAGACTAAACAACAACATGGATATTATCTACTGTAACAACAGGAGACTAAACAACAACATGGATACTATCTACTGTAACAACAGGAGACTAAACAACATGGATACTATCTACTATAACAACAGGAGACTAAACAACAAAATGGATACTATCCACTATAACAACAGGAGACTAAACAACAACATGGATACTATCTACTGTAACAACAGGAGACTAAACAACAACATGGATACTATATACTATAACAACAGGAGACTAAACAACATGGATACTATCTACTATAACAGCAGGAGACTAAACAACAACATGGATACTATCTACTATAACAACAGGAGACTAAACAACATGGATACTATCTACTATAACAACAGGAGACTAAACAACAACATGGATACTATCTACTATAACAACAGGAGACTAAACAACATGGATACTATCTACTATAACAACAGGAGACTAAACAACAACATGGATACTATCTACTGTAACAGCAGGAGACTAAACAACAACATGGATACTATCTACTGTAACAACAGGAGACTAAACATGGATACTATCGACTGTAACAACAGGAGACTAAACAACAGCATGGATACTATCTACTATAACAACAGGAGACTAAACAACATGGATACTATCTACTGTAACAGCAGGAGACTAAACAACAACATGGATACTATCTACTGTAACAACAGGAGACTAAACAACATGGATACTATCTACTATAACAACAGGAGACTAAACAACAACATGGATACTATCTACTGTAACAACAGGAGACTAAACAACAACATGGATACTATCTACTGTAACAACAGGAGACTAAACAACAACATGGATACTATCTACTGTAACAACAGGAGACTAAACATGGATACTATCGACTGTAACAACAGGAGACTAAACAACAACATGGATACTATCTACTATAACAACAGGAGACTAAACAACAACATGGATACTATCTACTGTAACAACAGGAGACTAAACAACAACATGGATACTATCTACTGTAACAACAGGAGACTAAACAACAACATGGATACTATCTACTGTAACAACAGGAGACTAAACAACAACATGGATACTATCTACTGTAACAACAGGAGACTAAACAACATGGATACTATCTACTATAACAACAGGAGACTAAACAACAACATGGATACTATCTACTGTAACAACAGGAGACTAAACATGGATACTATCTCCTATAACAACAGGAGACTAAACAACAACATGGATACTATCTACTGTAACAACAGGAGACTAAACATGGATACTATCTACTGTAACAACAGGAGACTAAACAACAACATGGATACTATCTACTGTAACAACAGGAGACTAAACAACATGGATACTATCTACTATAACAACAGGAGACTAAACAACAACATGGATACTATCTACTGTAACAACAGGAGACTAAACAACAACATGGATACTATCTACTGTAACAACAGGAGACTAAACAACATGGATACTATCTACTATAACAACAGGAGACTAAACAACATGGATACTATCTACTATAACAACAGGAGACTAAACAACAACATGGATACTATCTACTGTAACAACAGGAGACTAAACATGGATACTATCGACTGTAACAACAGGAGACTAAACAACAACATGGATACTATCTACTATAACAACAGGAGACTAAATAACAACATGGATACTATCTACTGTAACAACAGGAGACTAAACAACATGGATACTATCTACTATAACAACAGGAGACTAAACAACATGGATACTATCTACTATAACAACAGGAGACTAAACAACATGGATACTATCTACTGTAACAGCAGGAGACTAAACAACATGGATACTATCTACTGTAACAGCAGGAGACTAAACAACAACATGGATACTATCTACTGTAACAACAGGAGACTAAACATCATGGATACTATCTACTGTAACAACAGGAGACTAAACATGGATACTATCTACTGTAACAGCAGGAGACTAAACAACATGGATACTATCTACTATAACAACAGGAGACTAAACATGGATACTATCTACTGTAACAACAGGAGACTAAACAACAACATGGATACTATCTACTGTAACAACAGGAGACTAAACATGGATACTATCGACTGTAACAACAGGAGACTAAACAACAACATGGATACTATCTACTATAACAACAGGAGACTAAATAACAACATGGATACTATCTACTGTAACAACAGGAGACTAAACAACATGGATACTATCTACTATAACAACAGGAGACTAAACAACATGGATACTATCTACTATAACAACAGGAGACTAAACAACATGGATACTATCTACTGTAACAGCAGGAGACTAAACAACATGGATACTATCTACTGTAACAGCAGGAGACTAAACAACAACATGGATACTATCTACTGTAACAACAGGAGACTAAACATCATGGATACTATCTACTGTAACAACAGGAGACTAAACATGGATACTATCTACTGTAACAGCAGGAGACTAAACAACATGGATACTATCTACTATAACAACAGGAGACTAAACATGGATACTATCTACTGTAACAACAGGAGACTAAACAACAACATGGATACTATCTACTGTAACAACAGGAGACTAAACAACAACATGGATACTATCTACTATAACAACAGGAGACTAAACAACATGGATACTATCTACTGTAACAGCAGGAGACTAAACAACATGGATACTATCTACTATAACAACAGGAGACTAAACATGGATACTATCTACTGTAACAACAGGAGACTAAACAACATGGATACTATCTACTGTAACAGCAGGAGACTAAACAACATGGATACTATCTACTATAACAACAGGAGACTAAACATGGATACTATCTACTGTAACAACAGGAGACTAAACAACAACATGGATACTATCTACTGTAACAACAGGAGACTAAACATGGATACTATCGACTGTAACAACAGGAGACTAAACAACAACATGGATACTATCTACTGTAACAACAGGAGACTAAACAACAACATGGATACTATCTACTGTAACAGTAGGAGACTAAACAACAACATGGATACTATTTACTGTAACAACAGGAGACTAAACATGGATACTATCTCCTATAACAACAGGAGACTAAACAACAACATGGATACTATCTACTGTAACAACAGGAGACTAAACATGGATACTATCTACTGTAACAACAGGAGACTAAACAACAACATGGATACTATCTACTATAACAACAGGAGACTAAACAACAACATGGATACTATCTACTATAACAACAGGAGACTAAACATGGATACTATCTACTATAACAACAGGAGACTAAACAACATGGATACTATCTACTATAACAACAGGAGACTAAACAACAACATGGATACTATCTACTATAACAACAGGAGACTAAACAACAACATGGATACTATCTACTGTAACAACAGGAGACTAAACATGGATACTATCTACTGTAACAACAGGAGACTAAACAACAACATGGATACTATCTACTGTAACAACAGGAGACTAAACATGGATACTATCTACTGTAACAACAGGAGACTAAACAACAACATGGATACTATCTACTATAACAACAGGAGACTAAACAACATGGATACTATCTACTATAACAACAGGAGACTAAACAACATGGACACTATCTACTATACCAACAGGAGACTAAACATGGATACTATCTACTGTAACAACAGGAGACTAAACAACAACATGGATACTATCTACTGTAACAACAGGAGATTAAACAACATGGATACTATCTACTGTAACAACAGGAGACTAAACATGGATACTATCTACTGTAACAACAGGAGACTAAACAACATGGATACTATCTACTGTAACAGCTGGAGACTAAACAACAACATGGATACTATCTACTGTAACAACAGGAGACTAAACAACATGGATACTATCTACTATAACAACAGGAGACTAAACAACATGGATACTATCTACTGTAACAACAGGAGACTAAACAACAACATGGACACTATCTACTGTAACAACAGGAGACTAAACATGGATACTATCTACTGTAACAACAGGAGACTAAACAACAACATGGATACTATCTACTGTAACAACAGGAGACTAAACAACAACATGGATACTATCTACTATAACAACAGGAGACTAAACAACATGGATACTATCTACTATAACAACAGGAGACTAAACAACAACATGGATACTATCTACTATAACAACAGGAGACTAAACAACATGGATACTATCTACTGTAACAGCAGGAGACTAAACAACATGGATACTATCTACTATAACAACAGGAGACTAAACATGGATACTATCTACTGTAACAACAGGAGACTAAACAACATGGATACTATCTACTGTAACAGCAGGAGACTAAACAACATGGATACTATCTACTATAACAACAGGAGACTAAACAACAACATGGATACTATCTACTGTAACAACAGGAGACTAAACAACAACATGGATACTATCTACTGTAACAACAGGAGACTAAACAACAACATGGATACTATATACTGTAACAACAGGAGACTAAACATGGATACTATCTACTGTAACAGCAGGAGACTAAACAACAACATGGATACTATCTACTGTAACAACAGGAGACTAAACAACATGGATACTATCTACTATAAAAACAGGAGACTAAACAACAACATGGATACTATATACTGTAACAACAGGAGACTAAACATGGATACTATCTACTATAACAACAGCAGACTAAACAACATGGATAATATCTATCAACAGGAGACTAAACTGGATACTATCTACTGTAACAGCAGGAGACTAAACAACATGGATACTATCTACTATAACAACAGGAGACTAAACAACATGGATACTATCTACTATACCAACAGGAGACTAAACAACAACATGGATACTATATACTATAACAACAGGAGACTAAACAACATGGATACTATCTACTATACCAACAGGAGACTAAACAACAAATCAAATCAAATCAAATGTATTTATTTAGCCCTTCGTACATCAGCTGATATCTCAAAGTGCTGTACAGAAACCCAGCCTAAAACCCCAAACAGAAAGCAATGCATGGATACTATCTACTATAACAACAGGAGACTAAACATGGATACTATCTACTGTAACAACAGAGACTAAACAACATGGATACTATCTACTGTAACAGCAGGAGACTAAACAACATGGATACTATCTACTATAACAACAGGAGACTAAACATGGATACTATCTACTGTAACAACAGGAGACTAAACAACAACATGGATACTATCTACTGTAACAACAGGAGACTAAACATGGATACTAGACTGTAACAACAGGAGACTAAACAACAACATGGATACTATCTACTGTAACAACAGGAGACTAAACAACAACATGGATACTATCTACTGTAACAGTAGGAGACTAAACAACAACATGGATACTATCTACTGTAACAACAGGAGACTAAACATGGATACTATCTCCTATAACAACAGGAGACTAAACAACAACATGGATACTATCTACTGTAACAACAGGAGACTAAACATGGATACTATCTACTGTAACAACAGGAGACTAAACAACAACATGGATACTATCTACTATAACAACAGGAGACTAAACAACAACATGGATACTATCTACTATAACAACAGGAGACTAAACATGGATACTATCTACTATAACAACAGGAGACTAAACAACATGGATACTATCTACTATAACAACAGGAGACTAAACAACAACATGGATACTATCTACTATAACAACAGGAGACTAAACAACAACATGGATACTATCTACTGTAACAACAGGAGACTAAACATGGATACTATCTACTGTAACAACAGGAGACTAAACAACAACATGGATACTATCTACTGTAACAACAGGAGACTAAACATGGATACTATCTACTGTAACAACAGGAGACTAAACAACAACATGGATACTATCTACTATAACAACAGGAGACTAAACAACATGGATACTATCTACTATAACAACAGGAGACTAAACAACATGGACACTATCTACTATACCAACAGGAGACTAAACATGGATACTATCTACTGTAACAACAGGAGACTAAACAACAACATGGATACTATCTACTGTAACAACAGGAGATTAAACAACATGGATACTATCTACTGTAACAACAGGAGACTAAACATGGATACTATCTACTGTAACAACAGGAGACTAAACAACATGGATACTATCTACTGTAACAGCTGGAGACTAAACAACAACATGGATACTATCTACTGTAACAACAGGAGACTAAACAACATGGATACTATCTACTATAACAACAGGAGACTAAACAACATGGATACTATCTACTGTAACAACAGGAGACTAAACAACAACATGGACACTATCTACTGTAACAACAGGAGACTAAACATGGATACTATCTACTGTAACAACAGGAGACTAAACAACAACATGGATACTATCTACTGTAACAACAGGAGACTAAACAACAACATGGATACTATCTACTATAACAACAGGAGACTAAACAACATGGATACTATCTACTATAACAACAGGAGACTAAACAACAACATGGATACTATCTACTATAACAACAGGAGACTAAACAACATGGATACTATCTACTGTAACAGCAGGAGACTAAACAACATGGATACTATCTACTATAACAACAGGAGACTAAACATGGATACTATCTACTGTAACAACAGGAGACTAAACAACATGGATACTATCTACTGTAACAGCAGGAGACTAAACAACATGGATACTATCTACTATAACAACAGGAGACTAAACAACAACATGGATACTATCTACTGTAACAACAGGAGACTAAACAACAACATGGATACTATCTACTGTAACAACAGGAGACTAAACAACAACATGGATACTATATACTGTAACAACAGGAGACTAAACATGGATACTATCTACTGTAACAGCAGGAGACTAAACAACAACATGGATACTATCTACTGTAACAACAGGAGACTAAACAACATGGATACTATCTACTATAAAAACAGGAGACTAAACAACAACATGGATACTATATACTGTAACAACAGGAGACTAAACATGGATACTATCTACTATAACAACAGCAGACTAAACAACATGGATAATATCTACTGTAACAACAGGAGACTAAACAACAACATGGATACTATATACTATAACAACAGGAGACTAAACAACATGGATACTATCTACTATACCAACAGGAGACTAAACAACAAATCAAATCAAATCAAATGTATTTATTTAGCCCTTCGTACATCAGCTGATATCTCAAAGTGCTGTACAGAAACCCAGCCTAAAACCCCAAACAGAAAGCAATGCATGGATACTATCTACTGTAACAACAGGAGACTAAACAACAACATGGATATTATCTACTGTAACAGCAGGAGACTAAACAACAACATGGATACTATCTACTGTAACAACAGGAGACTAAACAACATGGATACTATCTACTATAACAACAGGAGACTAAACAACAACATGGATACTATCTACTATAACAACAGGAGACTAAACAACATGGATACTATCTACTGTAACAGCAGGAGACTAAACAACAACATGGATACTATCTACTGTAACAACAGGAGACTAAACAACATGGATACTATCTACTGTAACAACAGGAGACTAAACAACAACATGGATACTATCTACTATAACAACAGGAGACTAAACAACATGGATACTATCTACTATAACAACAGGAGACTAAACAACATGGACACTATCTACTATACCAACAGGAGACTAAACATGGATACTATCTACTGTAACAACAGGAGACTAAACAACAACATGGATACTATCTACTGTAACAACAGGAGATTAAACAACATGGATACTATCTACTGTAACAACAGGAGACTAAACATGGATACTATCTACTGTAACAACAGGAGACTAAACAACATGGATACTATCTACTGTAACAGCTGGAGACTAAACAACAACATGGATACTATCTACTGTAACAACAGGAGACTAAACAACATGGATACTATCTACTGTAACAACAGGAGACTAAACAACAACATGGACACTATCTACTGTAACAACAGGAGACTAAACATGGATACTATCTACTATAACAACAGGAGACTAAACAACATGGATAATATCTACTGTAACAACAGGAGACTAAACAACAACATGGATACTATCTACTGTAACAACAGGAGACTAAACAACAACATGGATACTATCTACTGTAACAACAGGAGACTAAACAACAACATGGATACTATCTACTGTAACAACAGGAGACTAAACAACAACATGGATACTATCTACTATAACAACAGGAGACTAAACAACATGGATACTATCTACTATAACAACAGGAGACTAAACAACAACATGGATACTATCTACTATAACAACAGGAGACTAAACAACATGGATACTATCTACTGTAACAGCAGGAGACTAAACAACATGGATACTATCTACTATAACAACAGGAGACTAAACATGGATACTATCTACTGTAACAACAGGAGACTAAACAACATGGATACTATCTACTGTAACAGCAGGAGACTAAACAACATGGATACTATCTACTATAACAACAGGAGACTAAACAACAACATGGATACTATCTACTGTAACAACAGGAGACTAAACAACAACATGGATACTATCTACTGTAACAACAGGAGACTAAACAACAACATGGATACTATATACTGTAACAACAGGAGACTAAACATGGATACTATCTACTGTAACAGCAGGAGACTAAACAACAACATGGATACTATCTACTGTAACAACAGGAGACTAAACAACATGGATACTATCTACTATAAAAACAGGAGACTAAACAACAACATGGATACTATATACTGTAACAACAGGAGACTAAACATGGATACTATCTACTATAACAACAGCAGACTAAACAACATGGATAATATCTACTGTAACAACAGGAGACTAAACAACAACATGGATACTATCTACTGTAACAGCAGGAGACTAAACAACAACATGGATACTATCTACTATACCAACAGGAGACTAAACAACAACATGGATACTATATAATATAACAACAGGAGACTAAACAACATGGATACTATCTACTATACCAACAGCAGACTAAACAACAAATCAAATCAAATCAAATGTATTTATATAGCCCTTCGTACATCAGCTGATATCTCAAAGTGCTGTACAGAAACCCAGCCTAAAACCCCAAACAGCAAGCAATGCATGGATACTATCTACTGTAACAACAGGAGACTAAACAACAACATGGATATTATATACTGTAACAGCAGGAGACTAAACAACAACAAGGATACTATCTACTGTAACAACAGGAGACTAAACAACAACATGGATACTATCTACTGTAACAACAGGAGACTAAACAACATGGATACTATCTACTGTAACAGCAGGAGACTAAACAACAACATGGATACTATCTACTGTAACAACAGGAGACTAAACAACATGGATACTATCTACTGTAACAACAGGAGACTAAACATGGATACTATCTACTATAACAACAGGAGACTAAACATGGATACTATCTACTGTAACATCAGGAGACTAAACATGGATACTATCTACTATAACAACAGGAGACTAAACATGGATACTATCTACTGTAACAACAGGAGACTAAACAACAACATGGATACTATCTACTGTAACAACGGGAGACTAAACATGGATACTATCGACTGTAACAACAGGAGACTAAACAACAACATGGATACTATCTACTATAACAACAGGAGACTAAACAACAACATGGATACTATCTACTATAACAACAGGAGACTAAACATGGATATTATCTACTATAACAACAGGAGACTAAACAACATGGATACTATCTACTATAACAACAGGAGACTAAACATGGATACTATCTACTGTAACAGCAGGAGACTAAACAACAACATGGATACTATCTACTGTAACAACAGGAGACTAAACATGGATACTATCTACTGTAACAACAGGAGACTAAACAACAACATGGCTACTATCTACTATAACAACAGGAGACTAAACAACATGGATACTATCTACTATAACAACAGGAGACTAAACAACAACATGGATACTATCTACTGTAACAACAGGAGACTAAACAACAACATGGATACTATATACTGTAACAACAGGAGACTAAACAACATGGATACTATCTACTGTAACAGCAGGAGACTAAACAACATGGATACTATCTACTATAACAACAGGAGACTAAACAACAACATGGATACTATCTACTGTAACAACAGGAGACTAAACAACAACATGGATACTATCTACTGTAACAACAGGAGACTAAACAACAACATGGATACTATATACTGTAACAACAGGAGACTAAACATGGATACTATCTACTGTAACAGCAGGAGACTAAACAACAACATGGATACTATCTACTGTAACAACAGGAGACTAAACAACATGGATACTATCTACTATAAAAACAGGAGACTAAACAACAACATGGATACTATATACTGTAACAACAGGAGACTAAACATGGATACTATCTACTATAACAACAGCAGACTAAACAACATGGATAATATCTACTGTAACAACAGGAGACTAAACAACAA
This sequence comes from Oncorhynchus keta, assembly GCF_023373465.1. Classification (NCBI taxonomy): domain Eukaryota; kingdom Metazoa; phylum Chordata; class Actinopteri; order Salmoniformes; family Salmonidae; genus Oncorhynchus; species Oncorhynchus keta. The sequence continues at coordinate 70,162 of NW_026282237.1, read as the reverse complement.
CATGGATACTATCTACTGTAACAGCAGGAGACTAAACAACAACATGGATACTATCTACTATACCAACAGGAGACTAAACAACAACATGGATACTATATAATATAACAACAGGAGACTAAACAACATGGATACTATCTACTATACCAACAGCAGACTAAACAACAAATCAAATCAAATCAAATGTATTTATATAGCCCTTCGTACATCAGCTGATATCTCAAAGTGCTGTACAGAAACCCAGCCTAAAACCCCAAACAGCAAGCAATGCATGGATACTATCTACTGTAACAACAGGAGACTAAACAACAACATGGATATTATATACTGTAACAGCAGGAGACTAAACAACAACATGGATACTATCTACTGTAACAACAGGAGACTAAACAACAACATGGATACTATCTACTGTAACAACAGGAGACTAAACAACATGGATACTATCTACTGTAACAGCAGGAGACTAAACAACAACATGGATACTATCTACTGTAACAACAGGAGACTAAACAACATGGATACTATCTACTGTAACAACAGGAGACTAAACATGGATACTATCTACTATAACAACAGGAGACTAAACATGGATACTATCTACTGTAACATCAGGAGACTAAACATGGATACTATCTACTATAACAACAGGAGACTAAACATGGATACTATCTACTGTAACAACAGGAGACTAAACAACAACATGGATACTATCTACTGTAACAACGGGAGACTAAACATGGATACTATCGACTGTAACAACAGGAGACTAAACAACAACATGGATACTATCTACTATAACAACAGGAGACTAAACAACAACATGGATACTATCTACTATAACAACAGGAGACTAAACATGGATATTATCTACTATAACAACAGGAGACTAAACAACATGGATACTATCTACTATAACAACAGGAGACTAAACATGGATACTATCTACTGTAACAGCAGGAGACTAAACAACAACATGGATACTATCTACTGTAACAACAGGAGACTAAACATGGATACTATCTACTGTAACAACAGGAGACTAAACAACAACATGGCTACTATCTACTATAACAACAGGAGACTAAACAACATGGATACTATCTACTATAACAACAGGAGACTAAACAACAACATGGATACTATCTACTGTAACATCAGGAGACTAAACATGGATACTATCTACTATAACAACAGGAGACTAAACATGGATACTATCTACTGTAACAACAGGAGACTAAACAACAACATGGATACTATCTACTGTAACAACGGGAGACTAAACATGGATACTATCGACTGTAACAACAGGAGACTAAACAACAACATGGATACTATCTACTATAACAACAGGAGACTAAACAACAACATGGATACTATCTACTATAACAACAGGAGACTAAACATGGATATTATCTACTATAACAACAGGAGACTAAACAACATGGATACTATCTACTATAACAACAGGAGACTAAACATGGATACTATCTACTGTAACAGCAGGAGACTAAACAACAACATGGATACTATCTACTGTAACAACAGGAGACTAAACATGGATACTATCTACTGTAACAACAGGAGACTAAACAACAACATGGCTACTATCTACTATAACAACAGGAGACTAAACAACATGGATACTATCTACTATAACAACAGGAGACTAAACAACAACATGGATACTATCTACTGTAACAACAGGAGACTAAACAACATGGATACTATCTACTATAACAACAGGAGACTAAACAACAACATGGATACTATCTACTATAACAACAGGAGACTAAACAACATGGATACTATCTACTGTAACAGCAGGAGACTAAACAACAACATGGATACTATCTACTGTAACAACAGGAGACTAAACATGGATACTATCTACTGTAACAACAGGAGACTAAACAACAACATGGCTACTATCTACTATAACAACAGGAGACTAAACAACATGGATACTATCTACTATAACAACAGGAGACTAAACAACAACATGGATACTATCTACTGTAACAACAGGAGACTAAACAACATGGATACTATCTACTATAACAACAGGAGACTAAACAACAACATGGATACTATCTACTATAACAACAGGAGACTAAACAACATGGATACTATCTACTGTAACAACAGGAGACTAAACAACAACATGGATACTATCTACTGTAACAACAGGAGACTAAACAACAACATGGATACTATCTACTGTAACAGCAGGAGACTAAACAACAACATGGATACGATCTACTGTAACAACAGGAGACTAAACAACATGGATACTATCTACTGTAACAACAGGAGACTAAACATGGATACTATCTACTATAACAACAGGAGACTAAACATGGATACTATCTACTGTAACAACAGGAGACTAAACAATAACATGGATACTATCTACTGTAACAACGGGAGACTAAACATGGATACTATCGACTGTAACAACAGGAGACTAAACAACAGCATGGATACTATCTACTGTAACAACAGGAGACTAAACAACAACATGGATACTATCTACTGTAACAACAGGAGACTAAACAACAACATGGATACTATCTACTATAACAACAGGAGACTAAACAACAACATGGCTACTATCTACTGTAACAACAGGAGACTAAACAACAGCATGGATACTATCTACTATAACAACAGGAGACTAAACAACATGGATACTATCTACTGTAACAGCAGGAGACTAAACAACATGGATACTATCTACTGTAACAGCAGGAGACTAAACAACAACATGGATACTATCTACTGTAACAACAGGAGACTAAACAACATGGATACTATCTACTGTAACAACAGGAGACTAAACATGGATACTATCTACTGTAACAACAGGAGACTAAACAACAACATGGATACTATCTCCTGTAACAACAGGAGACTAAACATGGATACTATCTACTATAACAACAGGAGACTAAACATGGATACTAGCTACTGTAACAACAGGAGACTAAACATGGATACTATCTACTGTAACAACAGGAGACTAAACAACAACATGGATACTATCTACTATAACAACAGGAGACTAAACATGGATACTATCTACTGTAACAACAGGAGACTAAACAACAACATGGATACTATCTACTGTAACAACGGGAGACTAAACATGGATACTATCGACTGTAACAACAGGAGACTAAACAACAACATGGATACTATCTACTGTAACAACAGGAGACTAAACAACAACATGGATACTATCTACTGTAACAACAGGAGAATAAACAACAACATGGATACTATCTACTATAACAACAGGAGACTAAACAACAACATGGATACTATCTACTGTAACAACAGGAGACTAAACAACATGGATACTATCTACTGTAACAACAGGAGACTAAACATGGATACTATCTACTGTAACAACAGGAGACTAAACAACAACATGGATACTATCTACTGTAACAACAGGAGACTAAACAACATGGATACTATCTACTGTAACAACAGGAGACTAAACATGGATACTATCTACTGTAACAACAGGAGACTAAACAACAACATGGATACTATCTCCTGTAACAACAGGAGACTAAACATGGATACTATCTACTATAACAACAGGAGACTAAACATGGATACTAGCTACTGTAACAACAGGAGACTAAACATGGATACTATCTACTGTAACAACAGGAGACTAAACAACAACATGGATACTATCTACTATAACAACAGGAGACTAAACATGGATACTATCTACTGTAACAACAGGAGACTAAACAACAACATGGATACTATCTACTGTAACAACGGGAGACTAAACATGGATACTATCGACTGTAACAACAGGAGACTAAACAACAACATGGATACTATCTACTGTAACAACAGGAGACTAAACAACAACATGGATACTATCTACTGTAACAACAGGAGAATAAACAACAACATGGATACTATCTACTATAACAACAGGAGACTAAACAACAACATGGATACTATCTATTATAACAACAGGAGACTAAACAACATGGATACTATCTACTGTAACAGCAGGAGACTAAACAACAACATGGATACTACCTACTGTAACAACAGGAGACTAAACATGGATACTATCTCCTATAACAACAGGAGACTAAACAACAACATGGATACTATCTACTGTAACAACAGGAGACTAAACAACATGGATACTATCTACTATAACAACAGGAGACTAAACAACAACATGGATACTATCTAGTATAACAACAGGAGACTAAACATGGATACTATCTACTTTAACAACAGGAGACTAAACATGGATACTATCTACTGTAACAACAGGAGACTAAACAACAGCATGGATACTATCTACTGTAACAACAGGAGACTAAACAACATGGATACTATCTACTATAACAACAGGAGACTAAACAACAACATGGATACTATCTACTGTAACAACAGGAGACTCAACAACAACATGGATACTATCTACTGTAACAACAGGAGACTGAACAACATGGATACTATCTACTATAACAACAGGAGACTAAACAACAACATGGATACTATCTACTATAACAACAGGAGACTAAACAACAACATTGATACTATCTACTGTAACAACAGGAGACTAAACAACAACATGGATACTATCTACTATAACAACAGGAGACTAAACAACAACATGGATACTATCTACTGTAACAACAGGAGACTAAACAACATGGATACTATCTACTATAACAACAGGAGACTAAACAACATGGATACTATCTACTGTAACAACAGGAGACTAAACAACAACATGGATACTATCTACTGTAACAACAGGAGACTAAACAACAACATGGATACTATCTACTATAACAACAGGAGACTAATCAACATGGATACTATCTACTGTAACAACAGGAGACTAAACAACAACATGGATACTATCTACTGTAACAACAGGAGACTAAACATGGATACTATCTACTGTAACAACAGGAGACTAAACAACAACATGGATACTATCTACTGTAACAACAGGAGACTAAACATGGATACTGTCTACTGTAACAACAGGAGACTAAACAACAACATGGATACTATCTACTGTAACAACAGGAGACTAAACAACATGGATACTATCTACTATAACAACAGGAGACTAAACATGGATACTATCTACTATAACAACAGGAGACTAAACAACAACATGGATACTATCTACTATAACAACAGGAGACTAAACAACAACATGGATACTATCTACTATAACAACAGGAGACTAAACAACAACATGGATACTATCTACTATAACAGCAGGAGACTAAACAACAACATGGATACTATCTACTATAACAACAGTAGACTAAACAACATGAATACTATCTACTGTAACAACAGGAGACTAAACAACAACATGGATACTATCTACTGTAACAGCAGGAGACTAAATAACATGGATACTATCTACTATAACAACAGGAGACTAAACAACAACATGGATACTATCTACTGTAACAGCAGGAGACTAAACAACAACATGGATACTATCTACTATAACAACAGGAGACTAAACAACAACATGGATACTATCTACTATAACAACAGGAGACTAAACATGGATACTATCTACTGTAACAACAGGAGACTAAACAACATGGATACTATCTACTGTAACAACAGGAGACTAAACAACAACATGGATACTATCTACTGTAACAACGGGAGACTAAACATGGATACTATCTACTGTAACAACAGGAGACTAAACAACATGGATACTATCTACTGTAACAACAGGAGACTAAACAACAACATGGATACTATCTACTGTAACAACAGGAGACTAAACAACAACATGGATACTATCTACTGTAACAACAGGAGACTAAACAACATGGACACTATCTACTATACCAACAGGAGACTAAACAACAACATGGATACTATCTACTGTAACAACAGGAGACTAAACATGGATACTATCTACTGTAACAACAGGAGACTAAACAACAACATGGATACTATCTACTATAACAACAGGAGACTAAACAACAACATGGATACTATCTACTGTAACAACAGGAGACTAAACATGGATACTATCTACTGTAACAGCAGGAGACTAAACAACAACATGGATACTATCTACTATAACAACAGGAGACTAAACAACAACATGGATACTATCTACTGTAACAACAGGAGACTAAACATGGATACTATCTACTGTAACAACAGGAGACTAAACAACATGGATACTATCTACTATAACAACAGGAGACTAAACAACATGGATACTATCTCTTGTAACAACAGGAGACTAAATAACAACATGGATACTATCTACTATAACAACAGGAGACTAAACAACAACATGGATACTATCTACTGTAACAACAGGAGACTAAACAACAACACCGATACTATCTACTGTAACAACAGGAGACTAAACAACAACATGGATACTATCTACTGTAACAACATGAGACTAAACAACAACATGGATACTATATACTGTAACAACAGGAGACTAAACATGGATACTATCTACTGTAACAACAGGAGACTAAACAACATGGATACTATCTACTATAACAACAGGAGACTAAACAACATGGATACTATCTACTATAACAGCAGGAGACTAAACAACATGGATACTATCTACTGTAACAACAGGAGACTAAACATGGATACTATCTACTGTAACAACAGGAGACTAAACAACATGGATACTATCTACTGTAACAACAGGAGACTAAACAACAACATGGATACTATCTACTATAACAACAGGAGACTAAACATGGATACTATCTACTATAACAACAGGAGACTAAACATGGATACTATCTACTGTAACAACAGGAGACTAAACAACATGGATACTATCTACTGTAACAACAGGAGACTAAACATGGATACTATCTACTGTAACAACAGGAGACTAAACATGGATACTATCTACTGTAACAACAGGAGACTAAACAACAACATGGATACTATCTACTGTAACAACAGGAGACTAAACAACAACATGGATACTATCTACTGTAACAACAGGAGACTAAACAACATGGATACTATCTACTATAACAACAGGAGACTAAACAACATGGATACTATCTACTGTAACAACAGTAGACTAAACATGGATACTATCTACTATAACAACAGGAGACTAAACAACAACATGGATACTATCTACTATAACAACAGGAGACTAAACAACAACATGGATACTATCTACTGTAACAACAGGAGACTAAACATGGATACTATCTACTGTAACAACAGGAGACTAAACAACAACATGGATACTATCTACTGTAACAACAGGAGACTAAACAACATGGATACTATCTACTATAACAACAGGAGACTAAACAACATGGATACTATCTACTGTAACAACAGGAGACTAAACAACAACATGGATACTATCTACTATAACAACAGGAGACTAAACAACATGGATACTATCTACTATAACAACAGGAGACTAAACAACATGGATACTATCTACTGTAACAACAGGAGACTAAACAACAACATGGATACTATCTACTGTAACAACAGGAGACTAAACATGGATACTATCTACTGTAACAACAGGAGACTAAACAACATGGATACTATCTACTGTAACAACAGGAGACTAAACAACAACATGGATACTATCTATTATAACAACAGGAGACTAAACAACAACATGGATACTATCTACTGTAACAACAGGAGACTAAACAACAACATGGATACTATCTACTATAACAACAGGAGACTAAACAACAACACACATGGTCAGGATATGATAAAACTGTACATTCCTTTTTAAAGTACCTCCCTCTCCCACCTCTCCCTCTTTTTCACAATCACCTATCCCCTACACATTTCCTTAATTGTAAAGCAGTGAAAACTACAGTATGACTGCATCGGGCCTCTGAGCCCCACAGGGCCTGTACCTGTCACTCAGTGTACTAGCAATTTTTTCCTCGTTTTAGCAGAGAAAGAAGCTCTGTGTTGCAACAGAATGCCGTTTGAAGGCTAGCTATGTAGTCTCTCTCTCCCCGCCTGTAACGCCAGGATCTCTCTCACATCTTTCTCTAGCCCTGGGATAGCTGTACTCAGAATCCCTTACTGTTCCTGTTCTGTTAGCAGGAATAATGAATATAGGGCAGGAGAGTGAGAAAAGAGAGTGAGGAGAGTAAGAGAGAAAGGAAGGGAGAAAGAGCGAGAGTGGGAAAAAAATGTATCATGAGCTTAGTGTTGTTTATATCTTCCAAATGAGATGAAAGAACCACCCCGAGAACCACTTTCTCTCTCTCTAATCACTGTAAGTACACACACACAGTATCACACAGTACTACACAGTAAAACAACCACGGATTAAGTTTAAATATAAGTTTAGTTCCAGGTTGACACATGGTGAAATAACACAACAGGAGGGAAGCACAGGAGCCTGTGGAGAACAAAGAGCATAACAGAGAATGATGACGCTTCCTTGTGAGCTGTCACATCGACTGACAGGAGGAGGGAGGAAGCAGCAGGAAGAGAAGGGTCCACAGCACATTTCACCGTCCGAACACACGCCTCTACATTGGCAGCACTGACCTCATTCCATCATCCCACCATGGCTAGAAGAAAACCTGATTGTGTCGTGTAATTCAAGGGAGTGGAGGGTTTTTGTCATAAGGTGAATGCACCAATTTGTAAGTCGCTCTGGATAAGAGCGTCTGCTAAATGACTTAAATGCCTTCATATTTCCACTACAGCACATTGGAAGTGTTGGCATCATCCCACTCAGGGAAACAACACTAGCAATGTGCTGCCCACATGAGGATGTGTCTGTTTCAGCCATCTATATCCTGTGTTTGAGGAAGTCTCGCCGGGTTGACTGCTTTCCATTCACTCCTGAGACTATTTCATTCTCTTCTTGCACCTGTCATTTCCTGTTAACGTTATGAAATCAAATTGTATTTGTCAACTGCACCGAATACAACAGGTGTAGATTTTTACAGTGAAATGCTTACTTACAAGTCCTTAACCAACAATGCTTTAAGAAGTTATTCTGCGTCAGTCTGGTACAGTAGTATTCTGCATCAGTTTGGTACAGTAGTTTTCTGCATCATCAGTCTGGTACAGCAGTATTCTGCATCATCAGTCTGGTACAGCAGTATTCTGCATCAGTGTGGTACAGTAGTATTCTGCATCAGTCTGGTACAGTAGTATTCTGCATCATCAGTCTGGTACATCAGTATTCTGCTTCAGTCTGGTTCAGTAGTATTCTGCATCAGTCTGGTACAGTAGTAATCTGCATCAGTCTGGTTCAGTAGTATTCTGCATCAGTCTGGTACAGTAGTATTCTGCATCGTCAGTCTGGTACAGTAGTATTCTGCATCATCAGTCTGGTATAGCAGTATTCTGCATCATCAGTTTGGTACAGCAGTATTCTGCATCAGTCTGGTACAGCAATATTCTGCATTCGGCTGTGGGTGGTTAGACATGCGTGGGGCAGGGTGTGGGGCTGTGGGGGGTTAGACGTGCATTGGGTAGGGTTCCTGACTGTGGGGGTTTGCCAAGGCAGAAGCTAGTCTTCCTGGGGTTTATTATGTTCTGAAAGAGCTGAAAAATCTGGACCCCTACAAATCATCTGGGCTAGACAATCTGGACCCCTACAAATCAGCTGGGCTAGACAATCTGGACCCCTACAAATCAGCTGGGCTAGACAATCTGGACCCATACATATCAGCTGGGCTAGACAATCTGGACCCCTACATATCAGCTGGGCTAGACAATCTGGACCCCTACAAATCATCTGGGCTAGACAATCTGGACCCCTACAAATCAGCTGGGCTAGACAATCTGGACCCCTACATATCAGCTGGGCTAGACAATCTGGACCCCTACATATCAGCTGGGCTAGACAATCTGGACCCCTACATATCAGCTGGGCTAGACAATCTGGACCCCTACAAATCAGCTGGACTAGACAATCTGGACCCCTACATATCAGCTGGGCTAGACAATCTGGACCCCTACATATCAGCTGGGCTAGACAATCTGGACCCCTACAAATCAGCTGGGCTAGACAATCTGGACCCCTACATATCAGCTGGACTAGACAATCTGGACCCCTACATATCAGCTGGACTAGACAATCTGGACCCCTACATATCAGCTGGGCTAGACAATCTGGACCCCTACAAATCAGCTGGGCTAGACAATCTGGACCCCTACATATCAGCTGGGCTAGACAATCTGGACCCCTACATATCAGCTGGGCTAGACAATCTGGACCCCTACATATCAGCTGGGCTAGACAATCTGGACCCCTACATATCAGCTGGGCTAGACAATCTGGACCCCTACATATCAGCTGGGCTAGACAATCTGGACCCCTACATATCAGCTGGGCTAGACAATCTGGACCCCTACATATCAGCTGGGCTAGACAATCTGGACCCCTACATATCAGCTGGGCTAGACAATCTGGACCCCTACATATCAGCTGGGCTAGACAATCTGGACCCCTACATATCAGCTGGGCTAGACAATCTGGACCCCTACAAATCAGCTGGGCTAGACAATCTGGACCCCTACATATCAGCTGGGCTAGACAATCTGGACCCCTACAAATCAGCTGGGCTAGACAATCTGGACCCCTACATATCAGCTGGGCTAGACAATCTGGACCCCTACAAATCAGCTGGGCTAGACAATCTGGACCCCTACAAATCAGCTGGGCTAGACAATCTGGACCCCTACATATCAGCTGGGCTAGACAATCTGGACCCCTACATATCAGCTGGGCTAGACAATCTGGACCCCTACAAATCAGCTGGGCTAGACAATCTGGACCCCTACAAATCAGCTGGGCTAGACAATCTGGACCCTGTCTTTCTAAAAGATCCCCAAATATTGGAAAGCAGCCGCCGTCATCCCCGTCTCATAGGGGCGCACTCTAGACCCAAACTGTTACAGACCTATATCTATCCAACCCTGCCTTTCTAAAGTCTTTGAAAGCCAAGTTAACAAACAGATCATCGACCATTTCTAAACTTTTCTAAAATTTCCAAATATTTTCTCTGTATACATCAATGATGTCGCTCATGCTGCTGGTGATTCTTTGATCCACCTCTATGCAGACGACACCATTCTGTATACCTCTGGCCCTTCTTTGGACACTATGTTTTAACAAACCTCCAGACGAGCTTCAATGGCATATAACTCTCCTTCCATGGCCTCTAACTGCTCTTAAATGCAAGTTAAACAAAATGCATGCTCTTCAACCAATTGCTGCCTGCACCCGCCCGCCTGCCTAGCATCACTGCGCTGGACGGTTGTAACACTTCAGGTGTCGTAGGTGTGTGGAGTCAAACGCAGGAGACAGTGAGTGCAAAGCTGTGCGTCTTTAATAGCGCCAACGCATCCCAGGGTGCTCACAATAGTAACGGCCCCAAACACAGGGAATGAGAATGTACAACAGAAAACGTAACGACCAGGCACTAACACGTACTTCTAACAACAGAGCCGAAGGTTACACTGCAATAATCCCGCACAACAACCAGGCGGGCCGGCTGCCTAATAAAGACAAACTAATTAGCTGATTCAATCATGAACAGGTGCTACCACTAAACATACAAGGAGGGGAGGAAAAACAATCAGTGGCAGCTAATAGGCCGGTGACGACGACCGCCGGCGCCAACCGCCCGGGAAGGGGAAACACCCTCGGTCGGACTCGTGACAGTACCCCCCCTGACGCGCGGCTCCCGCAGCGCGCCGACACCGGCCTCGAGGTCGCCCCGGAGGACGAGGTGCAGGGCGATCCGGATGGAGGCGATGGAAATCCCTCAACATGGATGGATCCAAGATGTCCCTCACCGGTACCCAGCACCTCTCCTCCGGACCGTACCCCTCCCAGTCCACGAGGTACTGCAGGCCCCTCACCCGGCGTCTTGAGTCCAGAATGGCCCGGATCGTGTACGCCGGGGTCCCCTCGATGTCCAGAGGGGGGAGGGACCTCCGGTACCTCACTGTCCTGCAGGGGACCAGCTACCACCGGCCTGAGGAGAGACACATGAAACGAGGGGTTAATTCGATAATAGGAAGGGAGTTGTAATCGATAACACACCTCGTTTATTCTCCTCAGGACTTTAAAGGGCCCTACACACTGCGGACCCAGCTTCCGGCAGGGCAAGCGGAGAGGTAGGTTTCGGGTCGAGAGCCAGACCCTGTCCCCGGTACAAACACGGGGGCCTCACTGCGGTGGCGGTCAGCACTCCTCTTCTGCCGTCCACTCGCTTGTCGTAGAGACTCCTGGACGGCCCTCCAGGTCTCCTTGGAGCGCTGTACCCATTCCTCCACCGCAGGAGCCTCGGTCTGGCTCGGATGCCATGGTGCCAGGACCGGCTGGTATCCCAACACACACTGAAAAGGGGACACGTTAGTAGAGGAGTGGCGTAGTGAGTTCTGAGCCATTTCAGCCCAGGGAATGTATCGTGCCCACTCCCTGGCCGATCCTGGCAATACGACCGCAGAAACCTACCCACCTCCTGGTTCAATCTCTCCACCTGCCCATTACTCTCGGGGTGATAACCGGAGGTCAGGCTGACAGAGACCCCCAAACGTTCCATGAACGCTCTCCATACCCGAGACGTGAATTGGGGGCCCCGATCAGAAACGATGTCCTCCGGCACCCCGTAGTGCCGAAAGACATGGGTAAATAATGCCTCCGCAGTCTGCAGGGCTGTAGGGATACCGGGCAACGGGAGGAGACGGCAGGACTTAGAAAACCGATCCACAATCACTAGAACCGCGGTGTTCCCCTGAGACGGCGGAAGATCGGTCAGGAAATCTATGGACAGATGTGACCATGGCCGCTGTGGAACGGGGAGGGGTTGTAGCTTCCCTCTAGGAAGGTGCCTAGGAGCCTTACTCTGAGCGCACACTGAGCAAGAGGAGACATAACCCTTAACGTCCTTAACCAACGTAGGCCACCAATACCTCCCCTGAAGGCTCCCCACTGTCCTCGTCACCCCAGGGTGACCCGAGGAGGGTAGGACGTGAGCCCACCGAATCAGCTTGTCCCGAACATCAAGCGGCACGTACCTTCGCCCCGCTGGACACTGAGGAGGCGCGGGTTCAGCCCGTAACGCCCGCTCGATGTCCGAGTCCACCTCCCATACCACTGGGGCTACCAGCTTAGAGGCGGGAAGGATGGGAGTAGGTTCGGTGGACCCATCCTCGGTGTCGTAAAGGCGGGACAGTGCGTCAGCCCTCACGTTCTGGGAGCCCGGTCTATAAGACAAAGTAAACCGGAACCGGGTGAAGAACATGGCCCACCTTGCCTGACGTGGGTTAAGTCTCCTTGCAGCCCGAATATACTCCAGATTCTGGTGGTCGGTCCAGATGAGAAAAGGGTGCTTAGCCCCCTCAAGCCAGTGTCTCCACACCTTCAGAGCTCTAACCACCGCTAGCAACTCCCGGTCCCCACATCATAGTTACGCTCCGCTGGGCTGAGCTTCCTTGAGAAGAAAGCGCAGGGGCGGAGTTTTGGTGGCGTACCCGAGCGCTGTGATAGCACGGCACCCACCCCAGCCTCGGACGCGTCCACCTCCACTATGAATGCTAGAGAGGGATCCGGATGCGCCAACACGGGCGCCTCAGTGAACAGCGCCTTCAACTTGTTGAATGCCCTGTCCGCCTGTGCTGACCACTGCAATCGCACCGGGCCCCCCAGCAGTGAGGTAATGGGAGCCGCTATCTGGCCAAAACCCCGGATAAACCTCCGGTAGTAGTTGGCAAAACCCAAAACCGCTGCACCTCCTTTACCGTGGTTGGAGTCGGCCAATTACGCACGGCCCTAATGCGTTCACCCTCCATCACCACCCCGAGGTGGAAATGCGATATCCCAGAAAAGAGACGGCTCGTTTAGAGAACACGCATTTCTCAGCCTTGACGTATAGGTCATGCTCCAGCAGTCTTCCAAGCACTTTGCGCACCAGAGACACATGCGCGGTGTGAGTGGCCGAGTAGATCAGAATGTCATCGATATAAACAACCACCCCTGACCGCACAGGTCCCTGAGAATCTCGTCTACAAAGGATTGGAAAACAGCTGGAGCATTCTTTAACCCATACGGCATGACGAGGTACTCATAGTGGCCGGATGTAGTACTAAATGCGGTTTTCCACTCGTCTCCCTTCCGAATACGCACCAGACTATACGCGCTCCTGAGATCCAGTTTTGTGAAGAACTGCGCTCCGTGGAACGATTCCACCGCCGTAGCGATGAGAGGTAGAGGGTAACTATACCCCCACTGTGATGGCGTTTAGACCTCTATAATCGATACACGGACGCAAACCTCCCTCCTTTTTCCTCACAAAAAAGAAACTCGAGGAGACGGGTGAAATGGAGGGCCGAATGTACCCCTGTCCCAGCGACTCCGTGACATATGTCTCCATTGCCAACGTCTCCTCCTGGGACAGCGGGTACACATGACTCTTGGGAAGCGCAGCGTCTACCTGGAGATCTATCGTACAATCCCTTCCCGGTCGATAAGGTGGTAATTTAGTCGCTTTCACTTTACTGAAAGCGATTGCCAAATCGGCATACTCGGGGGAATGCACACCGTGGAACCCTGGTCTGGACTCTCCACCGACGTGGCACCGATGGAAACTCCCAAACACCTTCCAGAACACTCCTCTGACCACCCCTGGAGAACCCCTTGTCTCCACGAAATTTTAGGATTGTGCCGGGCCAGCCAGGAGTCCCCAGCACCACTGGAAACGCAGGCGAATCAATAATAAAAAAACTGATACGCTCCCTATGATTCCCCTGCGTCACCATGTCCAGTGGGACCGTGGTCTCCCGACCATCCCTGACCCTAATGGCCGGCTATCTAGGGAGTGCACGGGGAAAGGAGAATCTATCGGCACCAGCGGAACCCCTAACTTAAGGGCGAGTCCGCGATCCATAAAGTTCCCAGCTGCGCCTGAATCGACTAGCGCCCTATGCTGGGAAGAGGGAAAAAAGTGAAGGAAAGAGATTAAGACAAACATATGGCCAACAAGGGATTCTGGGTGAGTCTGATGCTGACTCACCTGGGGTGACCGAGAAGCGTTCCGCCTGCCATCTCTACTCCCAGACGGACCCCCCCAGCACCGATCAGACGTGTGTCCTCTCCGACCACAGTTGGTGCAGGGAAGGCCCCTTCCTCCGGCACCCCTCGGCGCAGCCCCTCCCAACTCCATCGGAATGGGAGCGGAGGGGCCGGGTGGTGGAACGCACAGGACCCTCTCTGAACGCCCGCGGGCAGCCAGCAGATTGTCCAGTCGAATGGACATGTCAATCAGCTGATCCAGTGACAGAGTGGTGTCCCGACACGCTAACTCCCGGCGGACGTCCTCTCGGAGACCACACCTGTAGTGGTCCATAAGGGCCCTGTCGTTCCACCCAGATCCGGCTGCCAAGGTCCGGAACTCCAGCGCGTAATCCTGGGCGCTCCTCCTCTCCTGCCTGAGATGAAAAAGTCGTTCTCCCACCGCTCGGCCGTCTATAGGGTGATCAAATACGGCACGGAAGCGGCAGGAAAACTCTGGGTAGTGCTCCCGCGCTGAGTCTGGGCCATTCCAGACTGCGTTCGCCCACTCCAGAGCACGACCCGTGAGGCAGGAGATGAGGACACTCACCCTCTCCGCTCCTGAGGGAGGGGGTCTAACGGTGGCCAGGTATAGCTCCAGCTGAAGCAGAAACCCCTGGCAACCCGCCGCCGCTCCATCATAAGCCCTCGGTAGCGTCAGACGAAGGGTGCTGGAGTCGAGTGATGGGGAGACCGGAGTCGGGGTGCCGAAGGTGGAGAGAGGAGACCACTCCTCTCCCATCGGTCCATTCTCTCCATCACTTGATCCATCGCGGATCCGATCCGATGGAGAATGGTGGTGTGGTGGAGAACCCGTTCCTCCATCGATGGGAGAGGGTTGGCTGCTGCTCCTGCTGACTCCATTCGATTTTTAGGTGCGGGATTCTGTAACACTTCAGGTGTCGTAGGTGTGTGGAGTCAAACGCAGGAGACAGTGAGTGCAAAGCTGTGCGTCTTTAATAGCGCCAACGCATCCCAGGGTGCTCACAATAGTAACGGCCCCAAACACAGGGAATGAGAATGTACAACAGAAAACGTAACGACCAGGCACTAACACGTACTTCTAACAACAGAGCCGAAGGTTACACTGCAATAATCCCGCACAACAACCAGGCGGGCCGGCTGCCTAATAAAGACAAACTAATTAGCTGATTCAATCATGAACAGGTGCTACCACTAAACATACAAGGAGGGGAGGAAAAACAATCAGTGGCAGCTAATAGGCCGGTGACGACGACCGCCGAGCGCCAACCGCCCGGGAAGGGGAACACCCTCGGTCGGACTCGTGACAACGGTTCTGACTTAGAATATTTGGACAACTATAAATACCTAGGTGTCTGGTTAGACTGTAAACTCTCCTTCCAGACTCACATAAAACATCTGAAATCCAAAATTAAATCTAGAATCGGCTTCCTATTTCGCAAACAAAGCATCCTTCACGCATGCTGCCAAACATACCCTTGTACAACTGACTATCCTACCAATCCTCAACTTCGACGATGTCATTTACAAAATAGCCTCCAACACTCTACTCAGCAAATTGGATGCAGTCTATCACAGTGCCATCCGTTTTGTCACCAACACTCCATATACTACCCACAACTGCAAACTATATGCTCTCGCTGGCTGGCCCTCGCTTCATATTCATCACCAAACCCACTGGCTCCAGGTCATCTATAAGTCTTTGTTAGGTAAAGCCCCGCCTTATCTCAGCTCACTGGTCACCATAGCAACACCCACCCGTAGCACGCACTCCAGCAGGTATGTTCCTCTGGTCATCCCCAAAGCCAACTCCTGCATTTGGCCGCCTTTCCTTCCAGTTCTCTGCTGCCAATGACTGGAACAAATTGCAAAAATCACTGAAGCTGGAGTCTTCTATCTCCTTCACTAACTTTAAGCATCAGCTGTCAGAGCATCCTCTGTCAGATCTATAAATAGCCCACCCAACTACCTCATCCCCATATTGTTATTTATTTTTGCTCCTTTGCACCCCAGTATCTCTACTTGCACAGTCATCTTCTGCACAATTGCTAAATTGTAATTATTTCGCCACAATGACCTATTTATTGCCTTACCTCCCTTATCTTACTACATTTGCACACACTGTATATAGACTTTTCTATTGTGTTATTGACTGTACATTTGTTTATCCCATGTGTAACTCTGTTGTTTGTGTTGTACTGCTTTGCTTTATCTTGGTCCAGGTCGCAGTTGTGAATGAGAACTTGTTCTCAACTGGACTACCTGGTTAAATAAAGGTGTTCTCAACTGGACTACCTGGTTAAATAAAGGTGTTCTCAACTGGCCTACCTGGTTAAATAAAGGTGTTCTCAACTGGACTACCTGGTTAAATAAAGGTATTCTCAACTGGACTACCTGGTTAAATAAAGGTGTTCTCAACTGGACTACCTGGTTAAATAAAGGTGTTCTCAACTGGACTACCTGGTTAAATAAAGGTGTTCTCAACTGGACTACCTGGTTAAATAAAGGTGTTCTCAACTGGACTACCTGGTTAAATAAAGGTATTCTCAACTGGACTACCTGGTTAAATAAAGGTGTTCTCAACTGGACTACCTGGTTAAATAAAGGTATTCTCAACTGGACTACCTGGTTAAATAAAGGTGTTCTCAACTGGACTACCTGGTTAAATAAAGGTATTCTCAACTGGACTACCTGGTTAAATAAAGGTGTTCTCAACTGGACTACCTGGTTAAATAAAGGTATTCTCAACTGGACTACCTGGTTAAATAAAGGTGTTCTCAACTGGACTACCTGGTTAAATAAAGGTGTTCTCAACTGGACTACCTGGTTAAATAAAGGTGTTCTCAACTGGACTACCTGGTTAAATAAAGGTGTTCTCAACTGGACTACCTGGTTAAATAAAGGTGTTCTCAACTGGACTACCTGGTTAAATAAAGGTATTCTCAACTGGACTACCTGGTTAAATAAAGGTGTTCTCAACTGGACTACCTGGTTAAATAAAGGTGTTCTCAACTGGACTACCTGATTAAATAAAGCTATTCTCAACTGGACTACCTGGTTAAATAAAGGTATTCTCAAATGGACTACCTGGTTAAATAAAGGTGTTCTCAACTGGCCTACCTGGTTAAATAAAGGTGTTCTCAACTGGACTACCTGGTTAAATAAAGGTATTCTCAACTGGACTACCTGGTTAAATAAAGGTGTTCTCAACTGGACTACCTGGTTAAATAAAGGTATTCTCAACTGGACTACCTGGTTAAATAAAGGTATTCTCAACTGGACTACCTGGTTAAATAAAGGTGTTCTCAACTGGACTACCTGGTTAAATAAAGGTGTTCTCAACTGGACTACCTGGTTAAATAAAGGTGTTCTCAACTGGACTACCTGGTTAAATAAAGGTGTTCTCAACTGGACTACCTGGTTAAATAAAGGTGTTCTCAACTGGACTACCTGGTTAAATAAAGGTGTTCTCAACTGGACTACCTGGTTAAATAAAGGTATTCTCAACTGGACTACCTGGTTAAATAAAGGTGTTCTCAACTGGCCTACCTGGTTAAATAAAGGTATTCTCAACTGGACTACCTGGTTAAATAAAGGTATTCCCAACTGGACTACCTGGTTAAATAAAGGTGTTCTCAACTGGACTACCTGGTTAAATAAAGGTATTCTCAGCTGGACTACCTGGTTAAATAAAGGTGTTCTCAACTGGACTACCTGGTTAAATAAAGGTGTTCTCAACTGGACTACCTGGTTAAATAAAGGTGTTCTCAACTGGACTACCTGGTTAAATAAAGGTGTTCTCAACTGGACTACCTGGTTAAATAAAGGTGTTCTCAACTGGACTACCTGGTTAAATAAAGGTGTTCTCAACTGGACTACCTGGTGAAATAAAGGTATTCTCAACTGGACTACCTGGTTAAATAAAGGTGTTCTCAACTGGCCTACCTGGTTAAATAAAGGTATTCTCAACTGGACTACCTGGTTAAATAAAGGTATTCTCAACTGGACTACCTGGTTAAATAAAGGTGTTCTCAACTGGACTACCTGGTTAAATAAAGGTGTTCTCAA
Source organism: Oncorhynchus keta (assembly GCF_023373465.1). NCBI lineage: Eukaryota > Metazoa > Chordata > Actinopteri > Salmoniformes > Salmonidae > Oncorhynchus > Oncorhynchus keta. Next base: position 50,997 of record NW_026282237.1, on the reverse strand, counting down.
CTGGACTACCTGGTTAAATAAAGGTGTTCTCAACTGGACTACCTGGTTAAATAAAGGTGTTCTCAACTGGACTACCTGGTTAAATAAAGGTGTTCTCAACTGGACTACCTGGTTAAATAAAGGTGTTCTCAACTGGACTACCTGGTTAAATAAAGGTATTCTCAACTGGACTACCTGGTTAAATAAAGGTGTTCTCAACTGGACTACCTGGTTAAATAAAGGTGTTCTCAACTGGACTACCTGGTTAAATAAAGGTGTTCTCAACTGGCCTACCTGGTTAAATAAAGGTGTTCTCAACTGGACTACCTGGTTAAATAAAGGTGTTCTCAACTGGACTTCCTGGTTAAATAAAGGTATTCTCAACTGGACTACCTGGTTAAATAAAGGTGTTCTCAACTGGACTACCTGGTTAAATAAAGGTGTTCTCAACTGGACTACCTGGTTAAATAAAGGTGTTCTCAACTGGACTACCTGGTTAAATAAAGGTGTTCTCAACTGGACTACCTGGTTAAATAAAGGTGTTCTCAACTGGACTACCTGGTTAAATAAAGGTATTCTCAACTGGACTACCTGGTTAAATAAAGGTGTTCTCAACTGGACTACCTGGTTAAATAAAGGTATTCTCAACTGGACTACCTGGTTAAATAAAGGTGTTCTCAACTGGACTACCTGGTTAAATAAAGGTATTCTCAACTGGACTACCTGGTTAAATAAAGGTGTTCTCAACTGGACTACCTGGTTAAATAAAGGTGTTCTCAACTGGACTACCTGGTTAAATAAAGGTGTTCTCAACTGGACTACCTGGTTAAATAAAGGTATTCTCATCTGGCCTACCTGGTTAAATAAAGGTGTTCTCAACTGGACTACCTGGTTAAATAAAGGTGTTCTCAACTGGACTACCTGGTTAAATAAAGGTATTCTCAACTGGACTACCTGGTTAAATAAAGGTGTTCTCAACTGGACTACCTGGTTAAATAAAGGTATTCTCAACTGGACTACCTGGTTAAATAAAAAAGGTGTTCTCAACTGGACTACCTGGTTAAATAAAGGTATTCTCAACTAGCCTACCTGGTTAAATAAAGGTGTTCTCAACTGGACTACCTGGTTAAATAAAGGTGTTCTCAACTGGACTACCTGGTTAAATAAAGGTGAAATAAAAATAAAAATAGTTTGGATCCCCATTAGTTCCTGCCAAGGCAGCAGCTACTCTTCCTGGGGTTTATTATGGATCCCCATTGGTTTCTGTCAAGGCAGCAGCTACTCTTCCTGGGGTTTATTATGGATCCCCATTGGTTTCTGTCAAGGCAGCAGCTACTCTTCCTGGGGTTTATTATGGATCCCCATTAGTTCCTGCCAAGGCAGCAGCTACTCTTCCTGGGGTTTATTATGGATCCCCATTAGTTCCTGCCAAGGCAGCAGCTACTCTTCCTGGGGTTTATTATGGATCCCCATTAGTCTCTGTCAAGACAGCAGCTACTCTTCCTGGGGTTTATTATGGATCCCCATTTGTTTCTGTCAAGGCAGCAGCTACTCTTCCTGGGGTTTATTATGGATCCCCATTAGTTCCTGCCAAGGCAGCAGCTACTCTTCCTGGGGTTTATTATGGATCCCCATTAGTTCCTGCCAAGGCAGCAGCTACTCTTCCTGGGGTTTATTATGGATCCCCATTAGTTCCTGTCAAGGCAGCAGCTACTCTTCCTGGGGTTTATTATGGATCCCCATTAGTTCCTGCCAAGGCAGCAGCTACTCTTCCTGGGGTTTATTATGGATCCCCATTAGTTCCTGTCAAGGCAGCAGCTACTCTTCCTGGGGTTTATTATGGATCCCCATTAGTTCCTGTCAAGGCAGCAGCTACTCTTCCTGGGGTTTATTGTGGATTCCCATTAGTTCCTGCCAAGGCAGCAGCTACTCTTCCTGGGGTTTATTATGGATCCCCATTGGTTTCTGTCAAGGCAGCAGCTACTCTTCCTGGGGTTTATTATGGATTCCCATTGGTTTCTGTCAAGGCAGCAGCTACTCTTCCTGGGGTTTATTATGGATCCCCATTAGTTCCTGCCAAGGCAGCAGCTACTCTTCCTGGGGTTTATTATGGATCCCCATTAGTTCCTGTCAAGGCAGCAGCTACTCGTCCTGGGGTTTATTATGGATCCCCATTAGTTCCTGCCAAGGCAGCAGCTACTTTTCCTGGGGTTTATTATGGATTCCCATTGGTTTCTGCCAAGGCAGCAGCTACTCTTCCTGGGGTTTATTATGGATCCCCATTAGTTCCTGCCAAGGCAGCAGCTACTCTTCCTGGGGTTTATTATGGATCCCCATTAGTTCCTGTCAAGGCAGCAGCTACTCTTCCTGGGGTTTATTATGGATCCCCATTAGTTCCTGCCAAGGCAGCAGCTACTCTTCCTGGGGTTTATTATGGATCCCCATTAGTTCCTGTCAAGGCAGCAGCTACTCGTCCTGGGGTTTATTATGGATCCCCATTAGTTCCTGCCAAGGCAGCAGCTACTCTTCCTGGGGTTTATTATGGATTCCCATTGGTTTCTGCCAAGGCAGCAGCTACTCTTCCTGGGGTTTATTATGGATCCCCATTAGTTCCTGCCAAGGCAGCAGCTCCTCTTCCTGGGTTTTATTATGGATCCCCATTAGTTCCTGCCAAGGCAGCAGCTAATCTTCCTGGGGTTTATTATGGATCCCCATTAGTTCCTGCCAAGGCAGCAGCTACTCTTCCTGGGGTTTATTATGGATCACCATTAGTTCCTGCCAAGGCAGCAGCTACTCTTCCTGGGGTCTGGCTAAATCAATACAATTTAAAACACATTACAATACATTCTTTACAGAATTCACAACACACTAAGTGTGTGCCCTCAGGCCCCTACTCCACTACCACATATTGTATCTACAACACAAAATCCATGTGTACGTGTGTGTATAGTGCGCATGTTACCGTGTGTGTATCTGTGTTTGTGCTGCTTCCCCGCTGTTCCTTAAGGTGTATTTTTACCTGCTTTTTAAATCTGATTCTACTGCGTGCATCAGTTACCTGATGTGGAATAGAGTTCCATGTAGTCATGGCTCTATCTAGTACTGTGCACCTCCCATAGTCTGGTCTAGACTTGGGGACTGTGAAGAGACCTCTGGTGCCATGTCTTGTGGGGTATGCATGGTTGTCTGAGCTGTGTGCTAGTATTTTAAACAGACAGCTCGGTACATTCAGCTTGTCAACACCTCTTGCGAAAACAAGTAATGATGAAGTGAATCTCTCTTCCAATGTGAGGCAAGAGAGATTGACATGCATGTCATTAATGTTAGCTGTGGAGCCAGGCTAGTAACCATCACCATCTACCCCCTTCCGGTGTGTGTCTCTGTGTCATTTTAAGGGCCAGCCTGTGACGGCCGTCGTCTTCCTCTGAGGAGGAGTAGGAAATATCGGATCCGTGTGGTAAGTGTTTGTAATATTTATTACACTGACAAACAAGCGAATAAAGAAAAACAAAACAGTCCCGAATGGTGAAAAACACTGAAACGGAAAATAACCACCCACAACCTATAGTGGGGAAACAGGCTGCCTAAGTATGGTTCTCAATCAGAGACAACAACAACCCACAACTAACAGGGGGAAAACAGGCTGCCTAAGTATGGTTCTCAATCAGAGACAACAACTACCCACAACCTATAGTGGGAAAACAGGCTGCCTAAGTATGGTTCTCAATCAGAGACAACAACAACCCACAACTAACAGGGGGAAAACAGGCTGCCTAAGTATGGTTCTCAATCAGAGACAACAACTACCCACAACCTATAGTGGGAAAACAGGCTGCCTAAGTATGGTTCTCAATCAGAGACAACAACTACCCACAACCTATAGTGGGAAAACAGGCTGCCTAAGTATGGTTCTCAATCAGAGACAACGATGAACAGCTGCCTCTGATTGGGAACCATACCAGGCCAAACACATACAAAATGAAAAAAACATAGAATGCCCACCCCAACTCACGCCCTGACCAACCTAAAATAGAAAAGGAACTAAGGTCAGGACGTGACACAGCCGTGCTGCCCTGTTCTGAGCCAACTGCAATTTTCCCAAGTCCCTCTTTGTGGCACCTGACCACACAACTGAACAGTAGTCGAGGTGCGACAAAACCAGGGCCTGTAGGACATGCGTTGTTGATAGTGTTGTTAAGAAGGTGGAGCAGCACTTTATTATGGACAGACTTCTCCCCATCCTAGCTACTGTTGTATCAATATGTTTCCCCCGTGACAGTTTCCAATCCATGGTAATTCCAAACGCTTTAGTCACCTCAACTTGCTCAATTTCCACATTATTGATTACGAGATGTAGTTGAGGTTTAGCGATTACTGAATGAGTTGTCCCAAATACTATGCTTTAAGTTTCATATTCATAATCTGGTCAGATATACTTGGATGTGCAGTGTCATCGTTTGTTGCTGGCATGTCATCCCTACGTTTGCTTATCTTGCCAATGAAAATGTAATTAAAATAGTTGGCAATATCAGTGGGTTATGTGATAAATGAGCCATCTGACTCAATGAATGATGGAGCCGAGTTGGCTTCTTTCTCCCAAATTTCATTTAAGGTGCTCCAAAGCTTTACATTTTTATTTAGCTTAGTCACATGATTTCTTAATTTGCAATACGTTTGCCCATGCGTTGGGCCATACCTTTTGCCTGATCCTTCCCAACCATATCATTTTTAAATTCCTCAACAATCCAAAGGGATTTAGCAGTTTTTACAGTCATTTTCTTAATGGGTACATGCCTATTAGTAACTTGGACAAGCAATTTCATAAATGCGTCGAGTTCAGCATCTGGTTGCTCCTCATCACACACCACAGACCAGCAAATATTATTTACATCATCAACATATGAACCACTACAAAACATCTTGTATGACCTCTTATACACTATATTAGGCCCAGCCTGTCCTCTTATACCCTATATTAGGCCCAGCCTGTCCTCTTATACACTATATTAGGCCCAGCCTGACCTCTTATACACTATATTAGGCCCAGCCTGTCCTCTTATACCCTATATTAGGCCCAGCCTGTCCTCTTATACACTATTAGGCCCAGCCTGACCTCTTATACACTATATTAGGCCCAGCCTGTCCTCTTATACCCTATATTAGGCCCAGCCTGTCCTCTTATACACTATATTAGGCCCAGCCTGTCCTCTTATACACTATATTAGGCCCAGCCTGTCCTCTTATACACTATATTAGGCCCAGCCTGTCCTCTTATACCCTATATTAGGCCCAGCCTGTCCTCTTATACACTATATTAGGCCCAGCCTGTCCTCTTATACACTATATTAGGCCCAGCCTGTCCTCTTATACACTATATTAGGCCCAGCCTGTCCTCTTATACACTATATTAGGCCCAGCCTGTCCTCTTATACACTATATTAGGCCCAGCCTGTCCTCTTATACACTATATTAGGCCCAGCCTGTCCTCTTATACACTATATTAGGCCCAGCCTGTCCTCTTATACCCTATATTAGGCCCAGCCTGTCCTCTTATACACTATATTAGGCCCAGCCTGACCTCTTATACACTATATTAGGCCCAGCCTGACCTCTTATACACTATATTAGGCCCAGCCTGTCCTCTTATACCCTATATTAGGCCCAGCCTGTCCTCTTATACACTATTAGGCCCAGCCTGACCTCTTATACACTATATTAGGCCCAGCCTGTCCTCTTATACCCTATATTAGGCCCAGCCTGTCCTCTTATACACTATATTAGGCCCAGCCTGTCCTCTTATACACTATATTAGGCCCAGCCTGTCCTCTTATACACTATATTAGGCCCAGCCTGTCCTCTTATACACTATATTAGGCCCAGCCTGTCCTCTTATACCCTATATTAGGCCCAGCCTGTCCTCTTATACCCTATATTAGGCCCAGCCTGTCCTCTTATACACTATATTAGGCCCAGCCTGTCCTCTTATACCCTATATTAGGCCCAGCCTGTCCTCTTATACACTATATTAGGCCCAGCCTGACCTCTTATACACTATATTAGGCCCAGCCTGACCTCTTATACACTATATTAGGCCCAGCCTGACCTCTTATACACTATATTAGGCCCAGCCTGACCTCTTATACACTATATTAGGCCCAGCCTGACCTCTTATACACTATATTAGGCCCAGCCTGTCCTCTTATACACTATATTAGGCCCAGCCTGACCTCTTATACACTATATTAGGCCCAGCCTGACCTCTTATACACTATATTAGGCCCAGCCTGACCTCTTATACACTATAGTAGGCCCAGCCTGTCCTCTTATACACTATATTAGGCCCAGCCTGACCTCTTCTACACTATATTAGGCCCAGCCTGTCCTCTTATACACTATATTAGGCCCAGCCTGTCCTCTTATACACTATATTAGGCCCAGCCTGACCTCTTATACACTATATTAGGCCCAGCCTGTCCTCTTATACACTATATTAGGCCCAGCCTGTCCTCTTCTACACTATATTAGGCCCAGCCTGTCCTCTTATACACTATATTAGGCCCAGCCTGTCCTCTTATACACTATATTAGGCCCAGCCTGTCCTCTTATACACTATATTAGGCCCAGCCTGACCTCTTATACACTATATTAGGCCCAGCCTGACCTCTTATACACTATATTAGGCCCAGCCTGACCTCTTATACACTATATTAGGCCCAGCCTGACCTCTTATACACTATATTAGGCCCAGCCTGTCCTCTTATACACTATATTAGGCCCAGCCTGTCCTCTTCTACACTATATTAGGCCCAGCCTGTCCTCTTATACACTATATTAGGCCCAGCCTGTCCTCTTATACACTATATTAGGCCCAGCCTGTCCTCTTATACACTATATTAGGCCCAGCCTGACCTCTTATACACTATATTAGGCCCAGCCTGACCTCTTATACACTATATTAGTCCCAGCCTGACCTCTTATACATTATATTAGGCCCAGCCTGACCTCTTATACACTATATTAGGCCCAGCCTGTCCTCTTATACACTATATTAGGCCCAGCCTGTCCTCTTCTACACTATATTAGGCCCAGCCTGTCCTCTTATACACTATATTAGGCCCAGCCTGTCCTCTTATACACTATATTAGGCCCAGCCTGTCCTCTTATACACTATATTAGGCCCAGCCTGTCCTGTAGTAGTAATGATGGTGGTGGTAGTAGTAATGATGGTGGTAGTGGTGGTAGTAATGATGGTGGTAGTAGTAATGATGGTGGTGGTAGTAGTAATGATGGTGGTGGTGGTGGTAGTAATGATGGTGGTGGTAGTAGTAATGATGGTGGTGGTGGTGGTAGTAATGATGGTGGTGGTAGTAGTAATGATGGTGGTGGTGGTGGTAGTAATGATGGTGGTAGTAGTAATGATGGTGGTGGTGGTAGTAATGATGGTGGTGGTAGTAGTAATTATGGTGGTGGCGGTAGTAGTAATGATGGTGGTGGTAGTAGTAATGATGGTGGTGGTGGTAGTAGTAATGATGATGGCAGTGGTAGTAATGATGGTGGTGGTGGTAGTAATGCTGGTGGTGGTGGTAGTAATGATGGTGGTGGTAGTAGTAATGATGGTGGTAGTTGTAGTAGTAATGATGGTGGTGGTGGTAGTAATGATGATGGTAGTAGTAATGATGGTGGTGGTGGTGGTGGTGGTGGTAATGATGATGGTAGTGGTAGTAATGATGGTGGTGGTAGTAATGATGATGGTAGTGGTAGTAATGATGGTGGTGGTGGTAGTAATGATGGTGGTGGTGGTAGTAGTAATGATGGTGGTAGTAGTAGTAATGATGGTAATAGTAGTAGTATTGATGATGGTAGTGGTAGTAATGATGGTGGTGGTGGTAGTAATGATGGTGGTGGTGGTAGTAGTAATGATGATGGTAGTAGTAGTAATGATGGTAATAGTAGTAGTAATGATGATGGTAGTAGTAGTAATGATGGTAATAGTAGTAGTAATGATGGTAGTTGTAGTAGTAATGATGATGGTAGTTGTAGTAGTAATGATGATGGTAGTAGTAGTAATGATGATGGTAGTAGTAGTAGTAATGATGATGGTAGTTGTAGTAATGATGATGGTAGTTGTAGTAGTAATGATGATGGTAGTAGTAGTAATGATGATGGTAGTTGTAGTAGTAATGATGATGGTAGTTGTAGTAGTAATGATGATGGTAGTAGTAGTAATGATGATGGTAGTTGTAATGATGATGGTAGTAGTAGTAATGATGATGGTAGTTGTAGTAGTAATGATGATGGTAGTAGTAATGATGTAGTGAATGATGATGGTAGTAGTAGTAATGATGATGGTAGTAGTAGTAATGATGATGGTAGTAGTAGTAATGATGATGGTAGTAGTAGTAGTAGTAATGATGATGGTAGTAGTAGTAATGATGATGGTAGTTAGTAATGATGATGGTAGTAGTAGTAATGATGATGGTAGTTGTAGTAGTAATGATGATGGTAGTTGTAGTAGTAATGATGATGGTAGTAGTAGTAATGATGATGATGATGATAGTTGTAGTAGTAATGATGATGGTAGTAGTGATAGTAGTAATGATGATGGTAGTAGTAGTAATGATGATGGTAGTTGTAGTAGTAATGATGATGGTAGTAGTAGTAATGATGATGGTAATGATGATGGTAGTAGTAGTAATGATGATGGTAGTTGTAGTAGTATGGTGGTAGTGATGATGGTAGTAGTAGTATTGATGATGGTAGTAGTTGTAGTAGTAATGATGATGGTAGTAGTAGTAATGATGATGGTAGTTGTAGTAGTAATGATGATGGTAGTAGTAGTAATGATGATGGTATGTAGTAGTAATGATGGTGGTAGTAGTAATGATGGTGGTATGGTAAATATGATAGTAGTAATGATGATGGTAGTTGATAGTAGTAATGATGATGGTAGTTGTAGTAGTATGATGATGGTAGTAGTAGTAGTAATGATGATGGTAGTTGTAGTAGTAATGATGATGGTAGTAGTAGTAATGATGATGGTGTAGTAGTAATGATGATGGTGGTGGTAGTAGTAATGATGATGGTAGTTGTAGTAAATGATGATGGTAGTAGTAGTAGATTGGTAGTGTAGTAATGATGATGGTAGTTGTAGTAGTAATGATGATGGTAGTAGTAGTAGTAATGATGATGGTAGTAGTAATGTAGTAAGTAGTAATGATGGTGGTAGTAGTAAATGATGATGGTGTTGTAGTAGTAATGATGATGGTAGTAGTAATGATGATGGGTAGTTGTAGTAGTATGATGTGTGGTAGTAGTAATGATGGTGTAGTAAGTAATGATGATGGTAGTAGTAGTAATGATGGTGGTGTAGTGGTGGTAGTAATAATGATGATGGTAGTAGTAATGATGGTGGTAGTAGTAGTAGTAATGTGGTGGTGGTAATGATGATGGTGGTAGTAATGATGGTGGTAGTTGTGGTGGTAGTAGTAATGATGGTGGTAGTAGTAGTGTAATGATGGTGGTAGGTAATGATGGTGGTGGTGGTGGTAGTAATGATGATGGTAGTAGTAATGATGGTGGTAGTTTAGTAGTAATGATGGTAGTAGTGATGATGGTGGTGGTGGTAGTAATGATGATGGTAGTAGTGGTGGTATTTGTATGTAATGATGGTGGTGGTGGTAGTAATGATGATGGTAGTAGTAAATGGTGGTGGTGGTAGTGATGGGTAGTAGTGGTGGTGGTGGTGGTAGTAATGATGATGGTAGTAGTAATGATGGTGGTAGTAGTAGGTAGTAGTAATGATGATGGTGGTAGTAGTAATGCTGGTGGTGGTGGTAGTAATGATGATGGTAGTTGTAGTAGTAATGATGATGGTGGTAGTAGTAATGATGATGGTGGTAGTAGTAATGCTGGTGGTGGTGGTAGTAATGATGATGGTAGTTGTAGTAGTAATGATGATGGTAGTTGTAGTAGTAATGATGATGGTGGTAGTAGTAATGCTGGTGGTGGTGGTAGTAATGATGATGGTAGTTGTAGTAGTAATGATGATGGCGGTAGTAGTAATGATGGTGGTGGTGGTAGTAATGATGATGGTAGTAGAAATGATGGTGGTGGTGGTGGTAGTAATGATGATGGTAGTAGTAATGATGGTGGTAGTAGTAGTAGTAATGATGGTAGTAGCAGTAGTAATGATGGTGGTGGTAGTAGTAATGATGGGGGTAGTAGTAGTAGTAATGATGGTAGTAGTAGTAGTATTATTGATGATGGTGGTAGTAATGATGGTGGTAGTAGTAGTAGTAATGATGGTAGTAGCAGTAATAATGATGGTGGTGGTAGTAGTAATGATGGGGGTAGTAGTAGTAGTAATGATGGTAGTAGTAGTAGTATTATTGATGATGGTGGTAGTAATGATGGTGGTAGTTGTAGTAGTAATGATGATGGTGGTAGTAGTAATGATGATGGTAGTAGTAATGATGGTAGTAGTAGTAGTAGTAATGATGGTAGTAGCAGTAGTAATGATGATGGTGGTAGTAGTTATGATGATGGCGGTAGTAGTAATGATGGGGGTAGTAGTAGTAGTAATGATGGTAGTAGTAGTAGTATTATTGATGATGGTGGTAGTAATGATGGTGGTAGTTGTAGTAGTAATGATGATGGTGGTAGTAGTAATGATGATGGTAGTAGTAATGATGGTAGTAGTAGTAGTAGTAATGATGGTAGTAGCAGTAGTAATGATGATGGTGGTAGTAGTTATGATGATGGCGGTAGTAGTAATGATGGGGGTAGTAGTAGTAGTAATGATGGTAGTAGTAGTAGTATTATTGATGATGGTGGTAGTAATGATGGTGGTAGTTGTAGTAGTAATGATGATGGTGGTAGTAGTAATGATGATGGTAGTAGTAATGATGGTAGTAGTAGTAGTATTGATGATGGTGGTAGTAGTAATGATGGTGGTGGTGGTAGTAACGATGGTGGTAGTAGTAGTAGTAATAGTAATGATGATGGTGGTAGTAGTAGTAGAATAAGGCTGTAACCTAACAAAATGTGGAAAAAGGGTTTGAATACTTCTCAAATGCACTTTATATTGTCATCATGTCGTCATATTCAAATAAAGATACAGAAGATCAGAAATAAATACTTAGGTTAAAAATACTTTAAAATCCCCAGGAATTAGAGATACAAATTAGTGTAATGTCTGTTCCCAAATATTCCCACAAATAAAATAATAGATAATAGATATGTGATCGTGTCTCAATGAAATCAAGGTATGAAATTGTTATTTTCAAATACAATATCTTATTGGTCCTTGTCTTGTCAGGACCCAGTTAAGCAGAGTGACAAATTACAAGCCTTGTGTTTGTGTGCGTGTGTGTGTGTGTGTGTGTGTGTGTGTGTGTGTGTGTGTGTGTGTGTGTGTGTGTGTGTGTGTGTGTGTGTGTGTGTGTGTGTGTGTGTGTGTGTGTGTGTGTGTGTGTGTGTGTGTGTGTGTGTGTGTGTGTGTGTGTGTGTGTGTGTGTGTGTGTGTGTGTGTGTGTGTGTGTGTGTGTGTTTGTTTTTGTTGTTGAATTTCTAGAGGGTAGATCAGCTTTAATATTGCAGATAGATTGTGGCTTCCATTAATGTAATTGTCTTCTTCATTTCCAATCTCCCATATATAAAGTTTTGTAAATATATATATACTGTATATATAAAATATATATTTTGTAAATAAAATAAACGTTATTATTGTCCCCTAACGCTACCACCCCTACCTAAATGGAGTAAACTAATGGACAGCAACACAGGCTTCAACTTCCAGCTTATAAACTCAGCAAAAAAGTACCGTTACTTTATCAGAACCCTGTCTTTCAAAGATAATTCATAAAAATCCAAAAAACTTCACAGATCTTCATTGTAAAGGGTTTCAACACTGTTTCCCATGCTTGTTCAATGAAGATACTAACTGCTTACAGACGGTAGGCAATTAAGGTCACAGTTATGAAATCTTAGGACACTAAAGAGGCTTTTCTACTGACTCTGAAAAACACAGAAGAGAGATGCCCAGGGCCCCTTCTCATCTGCGTGAACGTGCCTTAGGCGTGCTGCTAGGAGGCATGAGGACTGCAGATGTGACCAGCGCAATAAATTACAATGTCCATACAGTGAGATGCCTAAGACAGCGCTACAGGGAGACAGTACAGACAGCTGACCGTCCTCACAGTGTCAGACCACGTGTAACAACACCTGCACAGGATCGGTACATCCGAACATCACACCTGCGGGACAAGTACAGGATGGTAACAACAATTTACCGAGGTTCGCTAGCCAGCTATTTGTCGTCCTTAACGTAGGAGACTCTGCTAGCTAGCCAACAGCTAACAGCTAACAGCTAGCCAACGTCTACTGAATAGTATTCAACAACCCGGTCGCATTCACAGGTAGTATCACATTTTCATTTCATTTCATTACAGTACAACGGTTTGATTTGTTTGATCGTAGCTAGCTACATAGCCGTCCTTGTATCAAAGATAATTGTGTAGTCTAGAGCGATTTTCTAGGTTAGCTAGCCAGCTAGTGTCGTTCTTTTAACGCAACGTAACGTAAACAACACTGCTAGCTAGCCAGCTAGCCCCCGAATAGTAGCACTGTAGAAACTATTACACTCATCGGAACGACTTGATTAGTGTAGTGTCAACAACGCAGCTACTGCCAGCTAGCCTACTTCAGCAGTACTGTATCATTTTAATCATTTTAGTCAATAAGATTCTTGCTACGTAAGCTTAACTTTCTGAACATTCGAGACGTGTTGTCCACTTGTCATTCCAATCTCCTTGCATTAGCGTAGCCTCTTCTGTAGCCTGTCAACTATGTGTCTGTCTATCCCTGTTCTCTCCTCTCTGCACAGACCATACAAACGCTCCACACCGCGTGGCCGCGGCCACCTAATCTGGTGGTCCCAGCGCGTACGACCCACGTGGAGTTCCAGGTCTCCGGTAGCCTCTGGAACTGCCGATCTGCGGCCAACAAGGCAGAGTTCATCTCAGCCTATGCCTCCCTCCAGTCCCTCGACTTCTTGGCACTGACGGAAACATGGATCACCACAGATAACACTGCTACTCCTACTGCTCTCTCCTCGTCCGCCCACGTGTTCTCACACACCCCGAGAGCTTCTGGTCAGCGGGGTGGTGGCACCGGGATCCTCATCTCTCCCAAGTGGTCTTTCTCTTTTCTCCCCTTACCCATCTGTCTATCGCCTCCTTTGAATTCCATGCAGTCACAGTTACCAGCCCTTTCAAGCTTAACATCCTTATCATTTATCGCCCTCCAGGTTCCCTTGGAGAGTTCATCAATGAGCTTGATGCCTTGATAAGCTCCTTTCCTGAGGACGGCTCACCTCTCACGGTTCTGGGCGACTTTAACCTCCCCACGTCTACCTTTGACTCATTCCTCTCTGCCTCCTTCTTTCCACTCCTCTCCTCTTTTGACCTCACCCTCTCACCTTCCCCCCTACTCACAAGGCAGGCAATACGCTTGACCTCATCTTTACTAGATGCTGTTCTTCCACTAACCTCACTGCAACTCCTCCAAGTCTCCGACCACTACCTTGTATCCTTTTCCCTCTCGCTCTCATCCAACACTTCCCACGCTGCCCCTACTCGGATGGTATCGCGCCATCCCAACCTTCGCTCTATCTCCCCCGCTACTCTCTCCTCTTCCATCCTATCATCTCTTCCCTCTGCTCAAACCTTCTCCAACCTATCTCCTGATTCTGCCTCCTCAACCCTCCTCTCCTCCCTTTCTGCATCCTTTGACTCTCTATGTCCCCTATCCTCCAGGCCGGCTCGGTCCTCCCTCCCGCTCCGTGGCTCGACGACTCATTGCGAGCTCACAGAACAGGGCTCCGGGCAGCCGAGCGGAAATGGAGGGAAACTCGCGCTCCCTGCGGACCTGGCATCCTTTCACTACCTCCTTTCTACATTTTCCTCCTCTGTCTCTGCTGCTAAAGCCACTTTCTACCATTCTAAATTCCAAGCATCTGCCTCTAACCCTAGGAAGCTCTTTGCCACCTTCTCCTCCCTCCTGAATCCCCCCCCTCCTCCCTCTCTGCAGATGACTTCGTCAACCATTTTGAAAAGAAGGTCGACGACATCCGATCCTCGTTTGCTAAGTCAAACGACACCGCTGGTTCTGCTCACACTGCCCTACCCTATGCTCTGACCTCTTTCTCCCCTCTCTCTCCAGATGAAATCTCACGTCTTGTGACGGCCGGCCGCCCAACAACCTGCCCGCTTGACCCTATCCCCTCCTCTCTTCTCCAGACCATTTCCGGAGACCTTCTCCCTTACCTCACCTCGCTCATCAACTCATCCCTGACCGCTGGCTACGTCCCTTCCGTCTTCAAGAGAGCGAGAGTTGCACCCCTTCTGAAAAGACCTACACTCGATCCCTCCGATGTCAACAACTACAGACCAGTATCCCTTCTTTCTTTTCTCTCCAAAACTCTTGAGCGTGCCGTCCTTGGCCAGCTCTACCGCTATATCTCTCAGAATGACCTTCTTGATCCAAATCAGTCAGGTTTCAAGACTAGTCATTCAACTGAGACTGCTCTTCTCTGTATCACGGAGGCGCTCCGCACTGCTAAAGCTAACTCTCTCTCCTCTGCTCTCATCCTTCTAGACCTATCGGCTGCCTTCGATACTGTGAACCATCAGATCCTCCTCTCCACCCTCTCCAAGTTGGGCATCTCCGGCACGGCCCACGCTTGGATTGCGTCCTACCTGACAGGTCGCTCCTACCAGGTGGCGTGGCGAGAATCTGTCTCCTCACCACACGCTCTCACCACTGGTGTCCCCCAGGGCTCTGTTCTAGGCCCTCTCTTATTCTCGCTATACACCAAGTCACTTGGCCCTGTCATAACCTCACATGGTCTCTCCTATCATTGCTATGCAGACGACACACAATTAATCTTCTCCTTTCCCCCTTCTGATGACCAGGTGGCGAATCGCATCTCTGCATGTCTGGCAGACATATCAGTGTGGATGAAGGATCACCACCTCAAGCTGAACCTCAGCAAGACGGAGCTCCTCTTCCTCCCGGGAAGGACTGCCCGTTCCATGATCTCGCCATCACGGTTGACAACTCCATTGTGTCCTCCTCCCAGAGCGCTAAGAACCTTGGCGTGATCCTGGACAACACCCTGTCGTTCTCAACTAACATCAAGGCGGTGTCCCGTTCCTGTAGGTTCATGCTCTACAACATCCGCAGAGTACGACCCTGCCTCACACAGGAAGCGGCGCAGGTCCTAATCCAGGCACTTGTCATCTCCCGTCTTGATTACTGCAACTCGCTGTTGGCTGGGCTCCCTGCCTGTGCCATTAAACCCCTACAACTCATCCAGAACGCCGCAGCCCGTCTGGTGTTCAACCTTCCCAAGTTCTCTCACGTCACCCCGCTCCTCCGCTCTCTCCACTGGCTTCCAGTTGAAGCTCGCATCCGCTACAAGACCATGGTGCTTGCCTACGGAGCTGTGAGGGGAACGGCACCTCAGTACCTCCAGGCTCTGATCAGGCCCTACACCCAAACAAGGGCACTGCGTTCATCCACCTCTGGCCTGCTCGCCTCCCTACCACTGAGGAAGTACAGTTCCCGCTCAGCCCAGTCAAAACTGTTCGCTGCTCTGGCCCCCCAATGGTGGAACAAACTCCCTCACGACGCCAGGACAGCGGAGTCAATCACCACCTTCCGGAGACACCTGAAACCCCACCTCTACAAGGAATACCTAGGATAGGGTAAGTAATCCTTCTCAACCCCCCCTAAAAAGATTTAGATGCACTATTGTAAAGTGGCTGTTCCACTGGATGTCTTAAGGTGTATGCACCAATTTGTAAGTCGCTCTGGATAAGAGCGTCTGCTAAATGACTTAAATGTAAATGTAACAACTGCCCGAGTTACACCAGGAACGCACAATCCCTCCATTAGTGCTCAGACTGTCCGCAATAGGCTGAGAGAGGCTGGACTGAGGGCATGTTAGCCTGTTGTAAGGCAGGTCCTCACCAGACATCACTGGCAACAACGTAGGTGCATTGTTCTTGGTTCATGTCTATTGGTCTCAGCATTCTGCTCTGTCTATTGATTTATAATGCACAGTCTCAACATGCTGCTCTGTCTGTCTATTGCTTTATAATGCACAGTCTCAGCATTCTGCTCTGTCTATTGGTTTATAATGCACAGTCTCAGCATTCTGCTCTGTCTGTCTATTGGTTTATAATGCACAGTCTCAGCATTCTGCTCTGTCTATTGGTTTATAATGCAAAGTCTCAGCATTCTGCTCTGTCTATTGATTTATAATGCACAGTCTCAACATGCTGCTCTGTCTGTCTATTGGTTTATAATGCACAGTCTCAGCATTCTGCTCTGTCTATTGGTTTATAATGCACAGTCTCAACATGCTGCTCTGTCTGTCTATTGGTTTATATTGCACAGTCTCAGCATTCTGCTCTGTCTGTCTATTGGTTTATAATGCACAGTCTCAGCATTCTGCTCTGTCTATTGGTTTATAATGCACAGTCTCAGCATTCTGCTCTGTCTGTCTATTGGTTTATAATGCACAGTCTCAGCATTCTGCTCTGTCTGTCTATTGGTTTATAATGCACAGTCTCAACATGTTGCTCTGTCTGTCTATTGGTTTATGATGCACAGTCTCAACTTGCTGCTCTGTCTATCTATTGGTTTATAATGCACAGTCTCAACATGCTGCTCTGTCTGTCTAATGGTTTATAATGCCCAGTCTCAGCATTCTGCTCTGTCTGTCTATTGGTTTATATTGCACAGTCTCAGCATTCTGCTCTGTCTGTCTATTGGTTTATAATGCACAGTCTCAACATGCTGCTCTGTCTGTCTATTGGTTTATAATTCACAGCCTCAATAGGATGGGATCCAGGATGGGATCGTGCCTCTGCATTCCCATTAGAAACACTTCAGGCCTTTGTCTAATAGTTACCTAAAAACAATTACTTAACTAAGTGTTCCTCTCTCCAAAACTGTTCCTCCTTCCCAGACGGAACTGGAGTCGAAGCAAGTATCCAAATGACAAGGTTTTTATTTTATTTGACATCAATTGGACACAGTTCTTTGGGCATCAGATGGCGCTATTCAACCTAATTTTGGTGGATTGTTAGGAGATGTTTGTCTAGATAAGTTGAAAATATAGTTGTTTTAGCATCAGATTATGGAGGTTGAAAGGCACGTCTCCATTATATAGACTGGTCTTTTTGTTCCAGAGATCACATTATATGCTGTAACAGCATCTTTAACATTGTGGTCACCACATGTCTCTTGATGTCTGGGACCTTTCAGTCTCTGTAAGCGTGTGTGTGTCTTCCTGCCTGCCAACCATCTCCTGTGCACCACCAGTCTCCCCTCACCAGTCTCCCCTCACCAGTCTCCCCTCACCAGTCTCCCCTCACCAGTCTCCCCTCACTCCTCTCCCTCACTCCCCTCTCCCCTCACTCCGCTCCCCTCACTCCCCACTCCCCTCACTCCGCTCCCCTCACTCCCCTCCCCTCACTCCTCTCCCCTCACTCCCCTCTCCCCTCACTCCTCTCCCCTCACTCCCCTCCCCTCACTCCTCTCCCCTCACTCCCCTCTCCCCTCACTCCGCTCCCCTCACTCCCCTCTCCCCTCACTCCTCTCCCCTCACTCCCCTCTCCCCTCACTCCCCTCACTCCTCTCCCCTCACTCCTCTCCCCTCATTCCTCTCCCCTCACTCCTCTCCCCTCACTCCCCTCTCCCCTCACTCCTCTCCCCTCACTCCGCTCCCCTCACTCCCCTCTCCCCTCACTCCGCTCCCCTCACTCCCCTCTCCCCTCACTCCTCTCCCCTCACTCCCCTCTCTCCTCTCCCCTCACTCCCCTCTCCCCTCACTCCTCTCCCCTCACTCCCCTCTCCCCTCACTCCTCTCCCCTCTCCCCTCACTCCTCTCCCCTCACTCCTCTCCCCTCACTCCCCTCACTCCTCTCCCCTCACTCCCCTCTCCCCTCTCCCCTCTCCCCTGTCAGGCAGAAGCATGGTAGCTAAGAGGTGCATCCGATCAGTGAGGATGCTCCAATAGACAAGGGCTCAATGACTCAAGGTCACAGCATTTAACAGACAAAGACAAAAGGCTTATCTAACCGCTTTCCTCTGCTCTTCTATCACCAGCAATCCCAGTCATAGCCCCTGAGTGACAGCTCCTCGTTAAAGATTTATGCTAATCACACAGTCCGTTAATCAAATCTTTAAGACCTTTAAACAGGTCAACATTCACAAGGCTGCGGGGCCAGACAGATTACCAGGACGTGTATTCAGAGAATGCGCTGACCAACTGGCAGGTGTCTTCACTGACATTTTCAAACTCTCCCTGACTGAGTCTGTAATACCAACATGTTTCAAGCAGACCACCATAGTCCCTGTGCCCAAGAACACTAAGGTAACCTGCCTAAATAACTACCGACCCGTAGCACTCACGTCTGTAGCCATGAAGTGCTTTGAAAGGCTGGTTATGGCTCACATCAGCACCATCATCCCGGAAATCCAAGACCCACTCCAATACCATCCCAGCAGATCCAAGATGACAGAATCTCAATCGCACTCCACGCTGCCATTTCCCACTGGACAAATGGAACACCTACCTACGTGAGAATGTTGTTCATTGACAGCAGCTCAGCGTTCAAAACACTCTCATCACTATCCTAAGGACTCTCGGACTTCACATGGACTTCCTGACGGGTCGCCCGCAGACAGTGAGGGTAGGCAACACATCCGCCACGCTGATCCTCAACACGGGGCCCCTCAGCGGTTGTCAGCAACAATGAGACAGCCTACAGGGAGGAGGTTAGAGACCTTGCAGTGTGGTGCCAGGACAACAACATCTCCCTCAACGTGAGCAAGACAAAGGCGCGGATCGTGGACTACAGGAAAAGGAGGGCCGAACACGCCCCCATTCACATCAACGGGGCTGTAGTGGAGCAGGTCGAGAGCTTCAAGTTCCCTGGTGTCCACATTACCAACAAACTATCATGGTCCAAACACACCAAGACAGTTGTTAAGAGGGCACAATAATAGACCATTAGACTGGCAGACTAGACAGTTAGACAGATATACTGGCAGACTATACAGTTAGACTGGTAGACTAGACAGTTAGACAGATATACTGGCAGACTATACAGTTAGACAGGCAGACTAGACAGTTAGACAGTTAGACTGGCAGACTAGACAGTTAGACAGATATACTGGCAGACTATACAGTTAGACTGGCAGACTAGACAGTTAGACAGATATACTGGCAGACTATACAGTTAGACAGGCAGACTAGACAGTTAGACTGGCAGACTAGACAGTTAGACTGGCAGACTAGACAGTTAGACAGATATACTGGCAGACTATACAGTTAGACTGGCAGACTAGACAGTTAGACAGATATACTGGCAGACTATACAGTTAGACAGGCAGACTAGACAGTTAGACAGATATACTGGCAGACTATACAGTTAGACAGGCAGACTAGACAGTTAGACAGATATACTGGCAGACTATACAGTTAGACAGGCAGACTAGACAGTTAGACAGTTCGACTGGCCGACTATACTGTTAGACAGTTTGTCTGGCAGACTATACAGCTAGACTGGCATATTATACAGTTAGACAGTTTGTCTGGCAGACTATACAGTTAGACTGGCAGACTATACTGTTAGACAGTTTGTCTGGCAGACTATACAGTTAGACTGGCATACTATACTGTTAGACAGTTTGTCTGGCAGACTATACAGCTAGACTGGCATATTATACAGTTAGACAGTTTGTCTGGCAGACTATACAGTTAGACTGGCAGACTATACTGTTAGACAGTTTGTCTGGCAGACTATACAGTTAGACTGGCAGACTATACTGTTAGACAGTTTGTCTGGCAGACTATACAGCTAGACTGGCATATTATACAGTTAGACAGTTTGTCTGGCAGACTATACAGTTAGACTGGCAGACTATACTGTTAGACAGTTTGTCTGGCAGACTATACAGTTAGACTGGCAGACTATACTGTTAGACAGTTTGTCTGGCAGACTATACAGTTAGACTGGCATACTGTACAGTTAGACAGTTTGTCTTGCAGACTAGATAGTTAGACTGGCAGACTATACTGTTAGACAGTTTGTCTGGCAGACTAGACAGTTAGACTGGCAGACTATACTGTTAGACAGTTTGTCTGGCAGACTAGACAGTTAGACTGGCATATTATACAGTTAGACAGTTTGTCTGGCAGACTAGACAGTTAGACTGGCAGACTATACAGTTAGACAGTTTGTCTGGCAGACTAGACAGTTAGACTGGCAGACTATACTGTTAGACAGTTTGTCTGGCAGACTAGACAGTTAGACTGGCATACTGTACAGTTAGACAGTTTGTCTGGCAGACTAGACAGTTAGACTGGCAGACTATACTGTTAGACAGTTTGTCTGGCAGACTTGACAGTTAGACTGGCAGACTATACAGTTAGACAGTTCGACTGGCAGACTATACAGTTAGACAGTTAGACTGGCAGACTATACAATTAGACTGGCAGACTTGACAGTTAGAAAGTTAGACTGGCAGACTTGACAGTTAGACAGTTAGACTGGCATACTATACAATTAGACTGGCAGACTTGACAGTTAGACAGTTATACTGGCAGACTTGACAGTTAGAAAGTTAGACTGGCAGACTTGACAGTTAGACTGGCATACTATACAATTAGACTGGCAGACTTGACAGTTAGACAGTTAGACTGGCAGACTTGACAGTTAGAAAGTTAGACTGGCAGACTATACTGTTAGACAGTTTGTCTGGCAGACTAGACAGTTAGACTGGCAGACTATACTCTTAGACAGCTTGTCTGGCAGACTAGACAGTTAGACTGGCATACTGTACAGTTAGACAGTTTGTCTGGCAGACTAGACAGTTAGACTGGCAGACTATACTGTTAGACAGTTTGTCTGGCAGACTAGACAGTTAGACTGGCAGACTATACTGTTAGACAGTTTGTCTGGCAGACTAGACAGTTAGACTGGCAGACTATACTGTTAGACAGTTTGTCTGGCAGACTTGACAGTTAGACTGGCATACTGTACAGTTAGTCAACAATGCAGCCACTGCCAGCTAGCCTACTTCAGCAGTACTGTATCATTTTAATAATTTTAGTCAATAAGATTATTGCTACGTAAGCTTAACTTTCTGAACATTCGAGACGTGAAGTCCACTTGTCATTCCAATCTCCTTGCATTAGCGTAGCCTCTTCTGTAGCCTGTCAACTATGTGTCTGTCTATCCCTGTTCTCTCCTCTCTGCACAGACCATACAAACGCTCCACACCGCGTGGCCGCGGCCACCCTAATCTGGTGGTCCCAGCGCGCACGACCCACGTGGAGTTCCAGGTCTCCGGTAGCCTCTGGAACTGCCGATCCGCGGCCAACAAGGCAGAGTTCATCTCAGCCTATGCCTCCCTCCAGTCCCTCGACTTCTTGGCACTGACGGAAACATGGATCACCACAGATAACACTGCTAACACTGCTACTCCTACTGCTCTCTCCTCGTCCGCCCACGTGTTCTCGCACACCCCGAGAGCTTCTGTTTGGGATGTAGGGGACAGTGGGAGTTAACTGACCAATTGGGATGTGTTTGGGATGTAGGGGACAGTGGGAGTTCTGTCCAATTGGGATGTATTTGGGATGTAGGGGACAGTGGGAGTTAACTGTCCAAATGGGATGTATTTGGGATGTAGGGGAAAGTGGGAGTTAACTGTCCAAGTGGGATGTGTTTGGGATGTAGGGGACAGTGGGAGTTAACTGTCCAAATGGGATGTATTTGGGATGTAGGGGAAAGTGGGAGTTAACTGTCCAAGTGGGATGTGTTTGGGATGTAGGGGACAGTGGGAGTTAACTGTCCAATTGGGATGTAGGGGAAAGTGGGAGTTAACTGACCAATTGGGATGTAGGGGGAAGTGGGAGTTAACTGACCAATTGGGATGTAGGGGAAAGTGGGAGTTAACTGTCCAAGTGGGATGTGTTTGGGATGTAGGGACAGTGGGAGTTAACTGTCCAATTGGGATGTATGTGGGATGTAGGGGAAAGTGGGAGTTAACTGTCCAATTGGGATGTAGGGGAAAGTGGGAGTGAACTGTCCAATTGGGATGTAGGGGAAAGTGGGAGTGAACTGTCCAATTGGGATGTAGGGGAAAGTGGGAGTGAACTGTCCAAGTGGGATGTGTTTGGGATGTAGGGGAAAGTGGGAGTTAACTGACCAATTGGGATGTATTTGGGATGTAGGGGACAGTGGGAGTTAACTGTCCAATTGGGATGTAGGGGAAAGTGGGAGTGAACTGTCCAATTGGGATGTAGGGGAAAGTGGGAGTGAACTGTCCAATTGGGATGTATTTGGGATGTAGGGGACAGTGGGAGTTAACTGTACAATTGGGATGTATTTGGGATGTAGGGGAAAGTGGGAGTGAACTGTCCAATTGGGATGTAGGGGAAAGTGGGAGTGAACTGTCCAATTGGGATGTAGGGGAAAGTGGGAGTGAACTGTCCAATTGGGATGTAGGGGAAAGTGGGAGTTAACTGTCCAAGTGGGATGTATGTGGGATGTAGGGGACAGTGGGAGTTAACTGTCCAAGTGGGATGTGTTTGGGATGTAGGGACAGTGGGAGTTAACTGTCCAAATGGGATGTATTTGGGATGTAGGGGAAAGTGGGAGTTAACTGTCCAAGTGGGATGTGTTTGGGATGTAGGGGACAGTGGGAGTTAACTGTCCAATTGGGATGTAGGGGAAAGTGGGAGTTAACTGACCAATTGGGATGTAGGGGGAAGTGGGAGTTAACTGACCAATTGGGATGTAGGGGAAAGTGGGAGTTAACTGTCCAAGTGGGATGTGTTTGGGATGTAGGGACAGTGGGAGTTAACTGTCCAATTGGGATGTATGTGGGATGTAGGGGAAAGTGGGAGTTAACTGTCCAAGTGGGATGTAGGGGAAAGTGGGAGTTAACTGTCCAAGTGGGATGTGTTTGGGATGTAGGGGAAAGTGGGAGTTAACTGACCAATTGGGATGTATTTGGGATGTAGGGGACAGTGGGAGTTAACTGTACAATTGGGATGTATTTGGGATGTAGGGGAAAGTGGGAGTTAACTGTCCAATTGGGATGTAGGGGAAAGTGGGAGTGAACTGTCCAATTGGGATGTAGGGGAAAGTGGGAGTTAACTGTCCAAGTGGGATGTATGTGGGATGTAGGGGACAGTGGGAGTTAACTGTCCAAGTGGGATGTGTTTGGGATGTAGGGACAGTGGGAGTTAACTGTCCAAGTGGGATGTGTGTGGGATGTAGGGACAGTGGGAGTTGACTGTCCAAGTGGGATGTAGGGGAAAGTGGGAGTTAACTGTCCAAGTGGGATGTATTTGGGATGTAGGGGACAGTGGGAGTTAACTGTCCAATTGGGATGTATTTGGGATGTAGGGGAAAGTGGGAGTTAACTGTCCAATTGGGATGTATGTGGGATGTAGGGGAAAGTGGGAGTTAACTGTCCAAGTGGGATGTGTGTGGGATGTAGGGACAGTGGGAGTTGACTGTCCAAGTGGGATGTAGGGGAAAGTGGGAGTTAACTGTCCAAGTGGGATGTGTTTGGGATGGAGGGGACAGTGGGAGTTAACTGTCCAAGTGGGATGTTTGGGAAAGTGGGAGTTAAGTGTCCAATTGGGATGTAGGGGAAAGTGGGAGTGAACTGTCCAATTGGGATGTAGGGGAAAGTGGGAGTGAACTGTCCAATTGGGATGTAGGGGACAGTGGGAGTTAACTGTCCAATTGGGATGTAGGGGAAAGTGGGAGTTAACTGTACAAGTGGGATGTGCTTGGGATGTAGGGGGAAGTGGGAGTTAACTGTCTAATTGGGATGTGTTTGGGATGTAGGGGACAGTGGGAGTTAACTGTCCAAGTGGGATGTGTTTCGGATGTAGGGGACAGTGGGAGTTAACTGTCTAATTGGGATGTGTGTGGGATGTAGGGGAAAGTGTGAGTTAACTGTCCAAGTGGGATGTGTTTCGGATGTAGGGGACAGTGGGAGTTAACTGTCTAATTGGGATGTGTGTGGGATGTAGGGGAAAGTGTGAGTTAACTCTCCAAGTGGGATGTGTTTGGGATGTAGGGGAAAGTGGGAGTTAACTGTCCAATTGGGATGTAGGGGAAAGTGGGAGTGAATTGTCCAATTGGGATGTAGGGGAAAGTGGGAGTGAACTGTCCAGTTGGGATGTAGGGGAAAGTGGGAGTTAACTGTCCAATTGGGATGTAGGGGAAAGTGGGAGTTAACTGTCCAATTGGGATGTAGGGGAAAGTGGGAGTTAACTGTCCAAGTGGGATGTGTTTGGGATGTAGGGGGAAGTGGGAGTTAACTGTCTAATTGGGATGTAGGGGAAAATGTGAGTTAACTGTCCAAGTGGGATGTGTTTGGGATGTAGGGGGAAGTGGGAGTTAACTGTCTAATTGGGATGTGTTTGGGATGTAGGGGACATTGGGAGTTAACTGTCCAAGTGGGATGTGTTTGGGATGTAGGGGACAGTGGGAGTTAACTGTCCAAGTGGGATGTGTTTGGGATGTAGGGACAGTGGGAGTTAACTGTCCAAGTGGGATGTAGGGGAAATTGGGAGTTAACTGTCCAAGTGGGATGTATGTGGGATGTAGGAGACATTGGGAGTTAACTGTCCAAGTGGGATGTGTTTGGGATGTAGGGGACATTGGGAGTTAACTGTCCAAGTGGGATGTGTTTGGGATGTAGGGACAGTGGGAGTTAACTGTCCAAGTGGGATGTATGTGGGATGTAGGGGAAAGTGGGAGTTAACTGTCTAATTGGGATGTATTTGGGATGTAGGGGACAGTGGGAGTTAACTGGCCAATTGGGATGTAGGGAGAGTGGGAGTTAACTGACCAATTGGGATGTATATTTGGGATGTTGTGGAAAGTGGGAGTTAACTGTCCAAGTGGGATGTGTTTGGCATGTAGGGGACAGTGGGAGTTAACTGTCTAAGTGGGATGTGTTTGGGATGTAGGGGACATTGGGAGTTAACTGTCCAAGTGGGAGTTAATGTAAGTGGGATGTAGGGGAAAGTGGGAGTTAACTGTCCAAGTGGGATGTGGGGGGGAACATTGGGAGTTAACTGTCCAAGTGGGATGTGTTTGGGATGTAGGGACATTGGGAGTTAACTGTCCAAGTGGGATGTGTTTGGGATGTAGGGACAGTGGGAGTTAACTGTCCAAGTGGGATGTGTTTGGGGATGTAGGGGGACAGTGGGAGTTAACTGTCCAAGTGGGATGTGTTTGGGATGTAGGGGAAAGTGGGAGTTAACTGTCCAAGTGGGATGTGTTTGGGATGTAGGGGAAAGTGGGAGTTAACTGTCTAATTGGGATGTGTTTGGGATGTAGGGGGGAAAGTGGGATGTTGGGAGTTAACTGTCCAAGTGGGATGTGTTTGGGATGTGGGGACAGTGGGAGTTAACTGTCTAATTGGGATGGGGGGATGTTAACTGTCTAATGGGATGTAGAGGAAAATGGGAGTTAACTGTCCAAGTGGGATGTGTTTGGGATGTAGGGGGAGTGGGAGTTCTGTCCAAATGGGATGTGTTTGGGATGTAGGGGAAAGTGGGAGTTAACTGTCCAAGTGGGATGTGTTTGGGATGTAGGGGGAAGTGGGAGTTCTGTCCAAATGGGATGTGTTTGGGATGTCGGGGACAGTGGGAGTTAACTGTCCAAGTGGGATGTAGGGGGAAGTGGGAGTTCTGTCCAAGTGGGATGTGTTTGGGATGTAGGGGACAGTGGGAGTTAACTGTCCGATTGGGATGTATGTGGGATATAGGGGACAGTGGGAGTTAACTGTCCAAGTGGGATGTAGGGGGGCGTGGGAGTTAACTTTCCAATTGGGATGTGTTTGGGATGTAGGGGACAGTGGGAGTTAACTGTCCGATTGGGATGTATGTGGGATATAGGGGACAGTGGGAGTTAACTGTCCAAATGGGATGTGTGTGGGATGTAGGGGACAGTGGGAGTTAACTGTCCAAGTGGAATGTGTTTGGGATGTAGGGGAAAGTGGGAGTTAACTGTCCAAGTGGGATGTAGGGGACAGTGGGAGTTAACTGTCCAAGTGGGATGTAGGGGACAGTGGGAGTTAACTGTCCAAGTGGGATGTAGGGAGAGTGGGAGTTAAAGGGTTGTATCCTTAAGAGGTTGTAATGTGTCTGTGGTCAGCACATATCTATATTTCAAGTCATGTGAAATCCAATTAAGGAACTTATTTCATTTTCCTGATAAGAAATGTAACTCAGTAAATCTTTGAAAATGATTCATGTTGCGTTTTACATTTTAGATCAGTATATATTAGGCCACACAGATACTCGGATGTTTCATGTTAGGTTTAGGACCTCCATATTGTAACGTATAAAGACCCCAACTGATGGTTAAGATACAAGCATCAGGAAACCTCTAACACAATAAATTATTTGGACTTTTTCTTGGATCTTATCACATTTTCTATGTGGTTTCATCTTTTCCCAGACTTCATGACGTGATCGTCTCATTTGTGTATTGTTTCCTACAAACAAGTTTTTTCTCAACTAACCCCTTGGCTCAAATTACCCCCCTACAAACGCCACGATTAAATAGATCTGGTGCCAGTTCTCCAACACAGTACAAGACAGGACAAGACAAGCTGGATGGATGTAGTGGTGATTCCCAAAACATATTTGCCACCATTGGCTGCTGTCCTAATGGTTAGCTAATCAAAGTGAAAGCCCTTTTCTCAAAGCAGCAAGGTTTCCTCTCTGTATGCAGTTCGTAATTTCTCTGGGTCTGATACTTGAGGTCTCAGCATGACCCTCAGTTCAAAATCAAAGTCCTCTAACAGAGTTTGACGTGTGTTTTATCCCACTACGTAGTGCTTTAGTGATTTAAATAGATGATTTTAAATCCAACCAACCAGTGGTTATCTATTAATTATCACAATCTGACTCTACATAGTTATGCAGATGTGCAGATTTATTCAAATAAAACATCTGTATCTGCTGTCAAATTCCTGCTTGTCCACCAGTCTCTGTTTCCTCTCTGTGTTTCCTCTCTGTGTTTCCTCTCTGTGTTTCCTCCTCTCTGTGTTTCCTCTCTGTGTTTCCTCTCTCTGTTTCCTATCTGTGTTTCCTCTCTCTGTTTCCTCTCTGTGTTTCCTCTCTCTGTTTCCTCTCTGTGTTTCCTCTCTGTGTTTCCTCTCTCTGTTTCCTCTCTGTGTTTCCTATCTGTGTTTCCTCTCTGTGTTTCCTCTCTCTGTTTCCTATCTGTGTTTCCTCTCTGTTTTCTCTGTGTTTCCTCTGTGTTTCCTCTCTGTGTTTCCTCTCTGTGTTTCCTCTGTTTCCTGTGTTTCCTCTCTGTTTCCTATCTGTGTTTCCTCTGTGTTTCCTCTCTGTGTTTCCTATCTGTGTTCCTCTCTGTGTTTCCTCTCTGTGTTTCCTCTCTGTGTTTCCTCTCTGTGTTCCTCTCTGTGTTTCCTCTCTGTGTTTCCTCTCTGTTTCCTCTCTGTGTTTCCTCTCTGTGTTTCCTCTCTGTGTTTCCTCTCTGTGTTTCCTCTCTGTGTTTCTCTCTTGTTCCTCTCTGTGTTTCCTCTCTGTGTTTCCTGCTCTATGTTTCCCTCTCTGTGTTTCCTCTCTCTGTTTCCTCTCTGTGTTTCCTCTCTGTGTTTCCTATCTGTGTTTCCTATCTGTGTTTCCTCTCTATGTTTCCTCTCTGTGTTTCCTCTCTATGTTTCCTCTCTGTGTTTCCTCTCTGTGTTTCCTCTCTGTGTTTCCTCTCTGTGTTTCCTCTCTGTGTTTCCTCTCTGTGTTTCCTCTCTGTGTTTCCTCTCTGTGTTTCCTCTCTCTGTTTCCTCTCTGTGTTTCCTATCTGTGTTTCCTATCTGTGTTTCCTCTCTATGTTTCCTATCTGTGTTTCCTCTCTGTGTTTCCTCTCTGTGTTTCCTCTCTGTGTTTCCTCTCTCTGTTTCCTCTCTGTGTTTCCTCTCTATGTTTCCTATCTGTGTTTCTCTCTGTGTTTCCTATCTGTGTTTCCTATCTTAGTTTCCTCTATATGTTCCTCTCTGTGTTTCTCTCTGTGTTCCTGCTCTGTGTTTCCTCTCTGTGTTTCCTATCTGTGTTTCCTCCCTATTTCTCTCTGTGTTTCTCTATGTTTCCTCTCTGTGTTTCCTTCTCTGTTTCCTCTCTGTGTTTCCTCTCTGTGTTTCCTGCTCTGTGTTTCCTTCTGTTTCTCTTTTCTCTTGTTTCCTATCTGTGTTTCCTCTGTGTTTCCTCTGTGTTTCCTAATGTTTCCTCCTGTTCTCTGTGTTTCCTATCTGTGTTTCCCCTGTGTTTCTCTGTGTTTCCTCTCTGTCCTCTCTGTGTTTCCTATCTGTGTTTCCTTCTGTGTTTCCTATCTGTGACCTATCTGTGTTTCCTATCTGTGTTTCCATCTCTGCTTTCCTATCTGTGTTTCCTCTCTGTGTTTCCTCTCTCTGTTTCCTATCTGTGTTTCCACTCTCTGTTTCCTATCTGTGTTTCCTCTCTGTGTTTCCTCTCTGTGTTTCCTATCTGTGTTTCCTCTCTGTGTTTCCTCTCTCTGTTTCCTATCTGTGTTTCCTCTCTCTGTTTCCTATCTGTGTTTCCTCTCTGTGTTTCCTCTCTCTGTTTCCTATCTGTGTTTCCTCTCTCTGTTTCCTATCTGTGTTTCCTCTCTGTGTTTTCTCTCTGTGTTTCCTAATGGGTGAATAAATGTTTTCTGAACAGTCTGATAATCTTTAATGTGCAACATCAAACGTCCATGCATCAAGGGCTATTCCAATATGAGAGACCATATCATTTGCAGTGAGAAAGGGCTATGCTCTGCTCTAGCTCTCTGCATGCTTCTGGCTGTGTGATGTCTGTGGAAAGGAGCTCAGACTGCCCCTGCTATTATTTCATTATTTAGACGTAATTTCCTCATGTCTGGGTATCTGCTTTGGTCATCTTTTCTATCTTTACTACCCGCTGTTCCACCCTTTTCTTCGCTTTCTCTTAACTTTGTCTTCTCTTTTCTTCTCTTCTCGATATCTGCTTTGTTCCTTCACATTTTCTTTGCTTTATCAGGACCTATACATGAAAACGTCCTAATTCTCCATTTGTCGCCATGACAACAACCCTGCATCCAGTGGCCTTCTTCCCTTGCTTCTTCTTTGGACGTCAAAATGTTGATGTTCCATTCAGCTCCCAGCATCAGTGAACCCTCTGGCTGACCTGCTGTTGTTGACCCTCTGGCTGACCCGCATGCCAAACTGTTGAGAGTGGCTTTCTTTCATTCAAACACTTTGAAATCACTGGGATGTTCTGCTTTAATGGAAATGGATTGACATGCTTCCAGTACTATATCGTTATTTTCTCACCCCCAACCAGGGAAATATGCCTTCTACACTGTAGGAGTATCATACCGTACTGAAAAAGAACAGTTGAAAAGCTCAAACAAATGCTTAATACAGTGCCTTGAAAAGGTATTCATCCCCCTAGGTATTTTCTCTGTTGTTGCATTACAACCTTCATTTAAATAGATTGCCATTTGGATTTCATGTAATGGACATACACAAAATAGTCCAAATTTGTGAAGTGAAATGAAAAAAAAAACATGTTTCAAAATAAAAAACTGAAAAGTGGTGCGTGCATATGTATTCCCCTTGCTTTGAAGCCCCTAAATAAGATCTGGTGCAACCAATTACCTTCAGTGGTCACATAATTCATTCACACAGTTCATTCTTATGGCTTGGGGACAGTAATTGAGTAGCTTCGATGAATAAGGTGCCCAGAGTAAACTGCCTGCTACTCAGGTCCAGAAGATATGCATATTATTAGTAGATTGACAGAAAACACTCTGACGTTTCTAAAACTGTTTGAATGATGTCTGTGAGTATAGCAGAACTCATATGGCAGGCAAAAACCCGAGAAAAAATCCAACCAGGAAGTGGGAAATCTGAGGTTTGTAGTTTTTCAACTCTTTCCCTATCCAAGATACAGTGAACATTTGGTCCGATTGCACTTCCTAAGGCTTCCACTAGATGTCAACAGTCTTTAGAACCTTGTTTGAAGCTTCTACTGTGAAGGAGGAGAGAATGAGAGCGGATTGAGTAAGAGGTCTGGTAGAGTGCCATGAGAGGTAGCTGCGTTCCATTGCATTTCCAAAGACAAAGGAATTCTCCGGTTGAATGAAACATTATTGAAGATTTATGTTAAAAAGATCCTAAAGATTGATTCTATACATCGTTTGACATGTTTCTACGAACTGTAATGGAATTTTCGTCTGGCCTGCGCGTCGTGATTTTGGATTTGTGAACTAAAGGTGCGAACAAAAAGGAGCTATTTGGACATAAATGATGGACTTTATCGAACAAAACAAACATTTATTGTGGAACTGGGATTCCTGGGAGTGCATTCTGATGAAGATCATCAAAGTTAAGTGAATATTTATAATGCTATTTCTGACTTCTGTTGACTCCACAACATGGCGGATATCTGTATGGCTTGTTTTGGTCTCTGAGCGCTGTACTCAGATTATAGCATGGTGTGCTTTTTCGGTAAAGCTTTTTTGAAATCTGATATAATTGGATATAAATATGAACTTTATCGAACAAAACATACATGTATTGTGTAACATGAAGTCATATGAGTGTCATCTGATGAAGATCATCAAATGTTAGGGATTAATTTTATCTCTATTTCTGCTATTTGTGACTCCTCTCTTTGGCTGGAAAAATGGTTGTGTTTTTGTGTGACTAGGTACTGACCTAACATAATCAGATGGTGTGCTTTTGTCGTAAAGGCTTTTTGAAATCGGACACTGTGGTGGGATTAACAAATTAATCTTTAAAATTTTGAAAATACTTGTATGTTTGAGGAATTTTAATTGTGGGATTTCTGTTTGAATTTGTTGCCCTGCACTTTTACTGGCTGTTGTCATATCGATCCCGTTAATGGGATCTCAGCCGTAAGAAGTTAAATAAAGTCCACCTGTTTGTAATCTAAGTGTCACATGATCTCAGTATATATAAAGGCCCCAGAGCTTGCAGAACCACCAAGTAAGCGGCACCATGAAGGCCAAGGAGCTAGTTGTGGAGAGATTAGTTAGTCTACTAGTCTAACAGATCAGATTACATGCATAATCTGCTACTCTAACTGTATGGTCTACTAAGTAGATGTAAAAAATCTGTAAAGTTCATAGAAACATGTCAAACGATGTCTATATTCAAGCCTCAGGTTGTTTTTAGCTGAAATAATCGATAATATTTCAATCGGACAATAACGTTGTCAATATAAAGTAAACAAGAAAGGCACTCTCTCTGGTGGCGCGCATGAAAAAGCTCTGTGACATGGCAGGGTCCACTCATTCAGACTGCTCTTACTCCCTAATTTTTCAGAATACAAGCCTGAAACAATTTCTAAAGACTGTTGACATCTAGTGGAAGACATAGGAACTGGAATTTGAGTCCTAAGTCAATGGATACTGTAATGGCATTGAATAGAAAACTACCAACAAAAGATAAACCTACTTCCTGAATGGATTTTTCTCAAGTTTTCGCCTGCCAAATCAGTTCTGTTATACTCATAGACATTATTTTAACAGTTTTGGAAACTGTAGAGTGTTTTCTATCCAAATCTACTAATTATATGCATATCCTATCTTCTGGGCCTGAGTAGAAGGCAGTTTACTTTGGGCATGCTTTTCATCCAAAATTCCAAATGCTGCCCCCTACCCTAGAGAAGTTTTAAGAATACAGTGACACATCCATAACCTGAGTGGAAACCAGATTAAATACCAGTGAGAATACTATAGACATCAAGAAACCAGATTAAATACCAGAGAGAATACTACAGACATCAAGAAACCAGATTAAATACCAGTGAGAATGCCATTAAAACAATAAAGACAGTCAGTTGATTATTGACATGTTTTTCCCACACTTTTGATAAACAGGGCTAAATAGAAACAGGCCTATAACAGTTAGGATCAGCTTGATCTCCCCCTTTAAATAAAGGATGAATTGTGGCTGCCTTCCAAGCAATGGGATCCTCCCCAGAAAGGAGAGACAGGTTAAAAAGGCTGGAGATAGGCTTGGCAGAAAAGAGAAAGGGTCTAAATCATTTGAAGTTTTCTGGGTGTCAAGATTAAAACTTCTTCTGGCTTGGGTCCTTTTTTCTGAAATTCCGCCTGACTGACGTGCCCAAAGTAAACTGCCTGTTACTCAGGCCCAGAAGCCAGGATATGCATATAATTAGTACCATTGGAAAGAAAACACTTTTTGAAGTTTGTACAATTTTCTTTTTAATTATGAGACTATAACACAAAAGATATGGTCGGAGAAAATCCAAAGAAAACCACCCAGAACGTTTTGTTGTTGTTGAGAGCTCATGCTCTTCCAATTGAACGTATAGGGTCATATCTAAATCCAAATCCAGCTCCCAGATTGCAATTCCTATGTCTTCCACTAGATGTCAACAGTCTTTGTTCAAGGTTTCAAGCTTGTTTCTTCCCAAATGAGGAAGAATTTAGAGTTTTAGTAATGAGAGTCAGAGTTGTAAATCAGTCTGTGCGCGATGGAGAGAACGAGTCAGAGTTTTAGTAATGAGAGTCAGAGTTGTAAATCAGTCAGTGCGAGATGGAGAGAACGAGTCAGAGTTTTAGTAATGAGAGTCAGAGCTGTAAATCAGTCAGTGCGCGATGGAGAGAACGAGTCAGAGTTTTAGTAATGAGAGTCAGAGCTGTAAATCAGTCAGTGCGCGATGGAGAGAACGAGTCAGAGTTTTAGTAATGAGAGTCAGAGCTGTAAATCAGTCAGTGCGCGATGGAGAGAACGAGTCAGAGTTTTAGTAATGAGAGTCAGAGCTGTAAATCAGTCAGTGCGCGATGGAGAGAACGAGTCAGAGTTTTAGTAATGAGAGTCAGAGCTGTAAATCAGTCAGTGCGCGATGGAGAGAACGAGTCAGAGTTTTAGTAATGAGAGTCAGAGCTGTAAATCAGTCAGTGCGCGATGGAGAGAACGAGTCAGAGTTTTAGTAATGAGAGTCAGAGCTGTAAATCAGTCAGTGCGCGATGGAGAGAACGAGTCAGAGTTTTAGTAATGAGAGTCAGAGCTGTAAATCAGTCAGTGCGCGATGGAGAGAACGAGTCAGAGTTTTAGTAATGAGAGTCAGAGCTGTAAATCAGTCAGTGCGCGATGGAGAGAACGAGTCAGAGTTTTAGTAATGAGAGTCAGAGCTGTAAATCAGTCAGTGCGCGATGGAGAGAACGAGTCAGAGTTTTAGTAATGAGAGTCAGAGCTGTAAATCAGTCTGTGCGCGATGGAGAGAACGAGTCAGAGTTTTAGTAATGAGAGTCAGAGCTGTAAATCAGTCAGTGCACGATGGAGAGAACGAGTCAGAGTTTTAGTAATGAGAGTCAGAGTTGTAAATCAGTCTGTGCGCGATGGAGAGAACGAGTCAGAGTTTTAGTAATGAGAGTCAGAGTTGTAAATCAGTCTGTGCGCGATGGAGAGAACGAGTCAGAGTTTTAGTAATGAGAGTCAGAGTTGTAAATCAGTCTGCGCGCGATGGAGAGAACGAGTCAGAGTTTTAGTAATGAGAGTCAGAGCTGTAAATCAGTCAGTGCGCGATGGAGAGAACGAGAACGAGCTAACTTTGCTTTCCTATTGAAATACTTATTCTTTCCGTAGTTTAATTACATTTTAGGGTTCCTGAGGATTGAAGAAAAACATCATTTCACTTGTTTTAACAACGTTTAGCGGTAGCTTTTTTTGGATTCTTTTCTCTGCATGTTGAACAAGTGGATTACTCAAATCGATGGTGCCAAAAAAAACTGACTTTTTGGGATATAAAGAAGGATTTGATCCTTTTGCCAAATGCAATTCTGGAGGTGGAGTAACTGTGCAATATCACGGTTGAACCAGGGGCTGAACCTGTTTTTAATTCTCATGTTCTTTATGGGGGTGCGTTTTGTCATGGTAATTTCCTGTATTACTAAACATTGAGAGAGCATACCACACACAAGTCAGAGTTATATTATAAAGTCCATCTTTAATTATATATGAGCTTCACCATAGCCCTGTGACTCAGATCAATTCAGTGTCTATAAATTAATTCTCTGAGAGTGCTTACAAAACAGTTCTTAGTATCATTTATAGCCAAGACACACCCATCTCAACTCACATAACGAAACACAGATCTTAGGAACATTACAAAGGAAGACTTTACTTGAGAGAGGAGTATCCCATAGCCAGACAGCATTAGCTATAAATTATCGTTCAGTTTGCTCTCTATGACAAGGTTCTACTTCTCGTTCTTGGTACCACTTAGAACCAAACCATTACCTCATCCAATGGCATATATCAATTGTCAAATCTAGATACCCATCTTAAATACAACTCCTCCTGGACAAGCTCACAGAGACAGTGAGCCTCTTAGGTCATATAAAAAAGGGCAGCCTCAGAGGGGACATACAATAGTTAAACACATTCCCATAAGAAGACAAGCCTCCATTCTGTCGTCCTCCCGTTCTGATATTCTTCATAGCATCACATGGTTTAACAGACACATTCCCATAAGAAGACAAGCCTCCATTCTGTCCTCCTCCCCTTCTGATATTCTTCATAGCATCACATGGTTTAACAGATACATTCCCATAAGAAGACAAGCCTCCATTCTGTCGTCCTTCTGATATTCTTCATAGCATCACATGGTTTAAAAGATACATTGACATATGAAGACAAGCCTTGACCTCTCCCCTCTCTGGGCCCCTAGTGACTAAGCCCTGGAGAAGAGATAACTGCAACTGCCAACAGTAGTCCAAGAATAAGATAAAACATCTGATTTATATATGTTACCTAACTAATTCTGATTCAGCCATGACAGTTTGTTAACAATACCACTTAAAATAGCAAAAAAGAGGGTGAAAGCGTCTTCGACAGAGGGGATCAAGCTGATTCTATACCATTTTACAGAGGCTGTTCATGAAGGAAGGCTTGCTCATTGAAGTTTTTAGCAAGCGTCTTGGACAGAGGGGATCAAGCTGATTCTATACCATTTTACAAAGGCTGTTCATGAAGGAAGGCTTGCTCATTGAAGTTTTTAGCAAGCGTCTTGGACAGAGGGGATCAAGCTGATTCTATACCATTTTACAAAGGCTGTTCATGAAGGAAGGCTTGATCATTGAAGTTTTTAGCAAGCGTCGGCGACAAATCAGGACAGGTCGTTTCACTGAGCAGCCATTATGAACACAGGCTGTAAAACTGTGATTACTAAGGTCATTACAGAAAACACCAAACTGGGACCATTGAGGAGAATTTGCCACATGGCCGAATACAACAAGTGTAGACTTTACCTTGAAATGCTTACTTACAAGCTCTTAACCAAAAGTGCAGATCAAGAAGAAGAAAATATTTACCAAGTAGACTAAAATAAAAAGTAACACAATAACAATAACAAGGCTATATACAGGGGACACCGGTACCGAGTCAGTGTGCAGGGGTACAGGCTAGTTGAGGTCATCTGTACATGTAGGTGGGGGCGAAGTGACTATGTATAGGTAACAAACAAACAACAAGTAGCAGCAGTGTACAAGAGGGGGGTGGGGGTGTCATTGTAAATTGTCCGGTGGTGATTTTTATGAATTGTTCTGCAGTTTAATGGCTTTGGGGTAGAAGCTGTTGAGGAGCCTTTTGGTCCTGGACTTGGCGCTCTGGTACCGCTTGCCGTCCAGTAGCAGAGAAAACAGTCTAGAACTTGGGTGACTGGAGTTATTGACAATTTTATAGGCTTTCCTCCTACACCGCCTATTATATAGGTCCTGGATGGCAGGAAGCTTTGCCCCAGTGATGTAGTTCGCACTACCCTCTGTAGCGTATTAAGGTCAGATGCCGAGCAGTTGCCATACCAGGTGGTGATGCAACCGGTCAGGATGCTCTCGATGGCGTAGCTGTAGAACCTTTTGAGGATCTGGGGGCCCATGCCAAATCTTTTCAGTTTCCTGAGGGGGAAAAGGTTTTGTCGTGCCCTCTATAGGACTGTCTTGGTATGTTTGGACCATGATAGTTCGTTGGTGATGTGGGCACCAAGGAACTTGAAACTCTCGACAAGCTCCACTACAGCCCCATCGAAGTTAATGGGGGCCTGTTCGGCCCACCTTTTCCTGTAGTCTTGCTCACATTGAGCACAAGTCAGAATTGGGGCTAGCAACAGTAGATGGGCCAGACTATACATGCACATTTCCAGATATCATCAACAGTAATCAAGGCACGGCAGAGGACAGAGAGAGCTCTGCATTGTTGATATATATCATTTGAAGGTGCATTAGATGGCAAAAATGTCATATTTTAAGATGGGACATGTTTGTTTTCCTGTGACTGCACATTCACCAACAGAACAGAGTTCATCCTGTTACTTCTCCTGTGACTGCATATTCACCAACAGAACAGAGTTCATCCTGTTTCCTCTCCTGTTACTGCACATTCACCAACAGAACAGAGTTCATCCTGTTTCCTCTCCTGTGACTGCACATTTACCAACAGAACAGAGTTCATCCTGTTTCTTCTCCTGTGACTGCACATTCACCAAAAGAACAGAGTTCATCCTGAATCTTCTACTGTGACTGCACATTCACCAACAGAACAGAGTTCATCCTGTTTCCTCTCCTGTGACTGCACATTCACCCACAGAACAGAGTTCATCCTGTTTCTTCTCCTGTGACTGCACATTCACCAAAAGAACAGAGTTCATCCTGTATCTTCTACTGTGACTGCACATTCACCAACAGAACAGAGTTCATCCTGTTTCCTCTCCTGTGACTGCACATTTACCAACAGAACAGAGTTCATCCTGTTTCTTCTCCTGTGACTGCATATTCACCAACAGAACAGAGTTCATCCTGTTTCTTCTCCTGTGACTGCATATTCACCAACAGAACAGA
Organism: Oncorhynchus keta; assembly: GCF_023373465.1. Classification (NCBI taxonomy): domain Eukaryota; kingdom Metazoa; phylum Chordata; class Actinopteri; order Salmoniformes; family Salmonidae; genus Oncorhynchus; species Oncorhynchus keta. The sequence continues at coordinate 14,008 of NW_026282237.1, read as the reverse complement.
GTTCATCCTGTTTCTTCTCCTGTGACTGCATATTCACCAACAGAACAGAGTTCATCCTGTTTCTTCTCCTGTGACTGTACATTCACCAACAGAACAGAGTTCATCCTGTTTCTTCTCCTGTTACTGCACATTCACCAACAGAACAGAGGCAGTCTATTAGTTTGCTGACTTTATATAGTTAGAACGCCTACCTCTTTTTCGCCACAGCTTCCTCTTTCTTGTCCTGGGGATCTTTGCCTGGTAAGTAAGCAGACCGTGTTGCGCCATCAACTTGTTGAAGTAGAAATCTTCCTCCAAAATCGAGGTTAGTGATCGATGTTCTGATGTCCAGCAGATGTTTTCGGTCATAGGAAATGATGACAGAAATATTACGTACAAAAAAAAGTTAAGATCAGCATAAAAATGAATAAAAAATAGCGGAATTGGTTGAGCTCGTAAAACGGACGCTATCCACTGCAGGGTGTTACAGTGGGAGAGTCAAAAAGTGGATAGTCATTGCCTTGAGCAGACCTTTTTGGCTGTCCTTCTTGGCTGATTAATGGTGCCATTGTTGGTCTCTAATTGTACTAACTGGTGTTATTGGTTGTCTGCAGGACATTGGGAATCTGAGTTCACGTGACCTAGCCAGTCTGGAGAATTAATAAACAGGAGACATTACCAGTGTATTGCCATAAATAGATTTTTTGAATGGGAGTTCTAGCCGAGAAGCCTTTTCAATGAATCACAATAAGGAGCCACCCATCTTCAGAATATTACCAGACATTGGATCATAGAAAACAAATATCAAGGTCTATTCATAAGAAAATAAAGATTTTCTCTCAATCTCAACAAAAAGTGTCATCAACAATATCCAATTATTTTTAATGTGGAAAAGTATTCATTATAAATTGCTCAGTATTATGTTCTCTTCCTTTGCTTACTCGGTAGAGGTGAATGATTGGATTGGTACTGTAGTGACCACCCACAGGTTCTCTTACTCGGTAGAGGTGAATGATTGGATTGGTACTGTAGTGACCACCCACAGGTTCTCTTACTCGGTAGAGGTGAATGATTGGATTGGTACTGTAGTGACCACCCACAGGTTCTCTTACTCGGTAGAGGTGAATGATTGGATTGGTACTGTAGTGACCACCCACAGGTTCTCTTACTCGGTAGAGGTGAATGATTGGTACTGTAGTGACCACCCACAGGTTCTCTTACTCGGTAGTGGTGAATGATTGGATTGGTACTGTAGTGACCACCCACAGGTTCTCTTACTCGGTAGAGGTGAATGATTGGTACTGTAGTGACCACCCACAGGATCTCTTACTCGGTAGTGGTGAATGATTGGATTGGTACTGTAGTGACCACCCACAGGTTCTCTTACTCGGTAGAGGTGAATGATTGGATTGGTACTGTAGTGACCACCCACAGGTTCTCTTACTCGGTAGAGGTGAATGATTGGATTGGTACTGTAGTGACCACCCACAGGTTCTCTTACTCGGTAGAGGTGAATGATTGGTACTGTAGTGACCACCCACAGGTTCTCTTACTCGGTAGTGGTGAATGATTGGATTGGTACTATAGTGACCACCCACAGGTTCTCTTACTCGGTAGAGGTGAATGATTGGTACTGTAGTGACCACCCACAGGTTCTCTTACTCGGTAGAGGTGAATGATTGATACTGTAGTGACCACCCACAGGTTCTCTTACTCGGTAGTGGTGAATGATTGGATTGGTACTGTAGTGACCACCCACAGGTTCTCTTACTCGGTAGAGGTGAATGATTGGATTGGTACTGTAGTGACCACCCACAGGTTCTCTTACTCGGTAGTGGTGAATGATTGGTACTGTAGTGACCACCCACAGGTTCTCTTACTCGGTAGAGGTGAATGATTGGTACTGTAGTGACCACCCACAGGTTCTCTTACTCGGTAGTGGTGAATGACTGGATTGGTACTGTAGTGACCACCCACAGGTTCTCTTACTCGGTAGAGGTGAATGATTGGATTGGTACTGTAGTGACCACCCACAGGTGCTCTTACTCGGTAGTGGTGAATGATTGGATTGGTACTGTAGTGACCACCCACAGGTTCTCTTACTCGGTAGAGGTGAATGATTGGTACTGTAGTGACCACCCACAGGTTCTCTTACTCGGTAGAGTTGAATGATTGGTACTGTAGTGACCACCCACAGGTCCTCTTACTCGGTAGAGGTGAATGATTGATTGGTACTGTAGTGACCACCCACAGGTTCTCTTACTCGGTAGAGGTGAATGATTGGTACTGTAGTGACCACCCACAGGTTCTCTTACTCGGTAGAGGTGAATGATTGGATTGGTACTGTAGTGACCACCCACAGGTTCTCTTACTCGGTAGTGGTGAATGATTGGATTGGTACTGTAGTGACCACCCACAGGTTCTCTTACTCGGTAGTGGTGAATGATTGGTACTGTAGTGACCACCCACAGGTTCTCTTACTCGGTAGAGGTGAATGATTGGTACTGTAGTGACCACCCACAGGTTCTCTTACTCGGTAGAGGTGAATGATTGGTACTGTAGTGACCACCCACAGGTTCTCTTACTCGGTAGAGGTGAATGATTGGTACTGTAGTGACCACCCACAGGTTCTCTTACTCGGTAGTGGTGAATGATTGGATTGGTACTGTAGTGACCACCCACAGGTTCTCTTACTCGGTAGAGGTGAATGATTGGTACTGTAGTGACCACCCACAGGTTCTCTTACTCGGTAGAGGTGAATGATTGGATTGGTACTGTAGTGACCACCCACAGGTTCTCTTACTCGGTAGAGGTGAATGATTGGTACTGTAGTGACCACCCACAGGTTCTCTTACTCGGTAGAGGTGAATGATTGGATTGGTACTGTAGTGACCACCCACAGGTTCTCTTACTCGGTAGTGGTGAATGATTGGATTGGTACTGTAGTGACCACCCACAGGTTCTCTTACTCGGTAGTGGTGAATGATTGGTACTGTAGTGACCACCCACAGGTTCTCTTACTCGGTAGAGGTGAATGATTGGTACTGTAGTGACCACCCACAGGTTCTCTTACTCGGTAGAGGTGAATGATTGGTACTGTAGTGACCACCCACAGGTTCTCTTACTCGGTAGAGGTGAATGATTGGTACTGTAGTGACCACCCACAGGTTCTCTTACTCGGTAGTGGTGAATGATTGGATTGGTACTGTAGTGACCACCCACAGGTTCTCTTACTCGGTAGTGGTGAATGATTGGTACTGTAGTGACCACCCACAGGTTCTCTTACTCGGTAGAGGTGAATGATTGGTACTGTAGTGACCACCCACAGGTTCTCTTACTCGGTAGAGGTGAATGATTGGTACTGTAGTGACCACCCACAGGTTCTCTTACTCGGTAGAGGTGAATGATTGGTACTGTAGTGACCACCCACAGGTTCTCTTACTCGGTAGTGGTGAATGATTGGTACTGTAGTGACCACCCACAGGTTCTCTTACTCGGTAGAGGTGAATGATTGGTACTGTAGTGACCACCCACAGGTTCTCTTACTCGGTAGTGGTGAATGATTGGTACTGTAGTGACCACCCACAGGTTCTCTTACTCGGTAGTGGTGAATGATTGGTACTGTAGTGACCACCCACAGGTTCTCTTACTCGGTAGAGGTGAATGATTGGTACTGTAGTGACCACCCACAGGTTCTCTTACTCGGTAGAGGTGAATGATTGGATTGGTACTGTAGTGACCACCCACAGGTTCTCTTACTCGGTAGAGGTGAATGATTGGTACTGTAGTGACCACCCACAGGTTCTCTTACTCGGTAGAGGTGAATGATTGGATTGGTACTGTAGTGACCACCCACAGGTTCTCTTACTCGGTAGTGGTGAATGATTGGTACTGTAGTGACCACCCACAGGTTCTCTTACTCGGTAGAGGTGAATGATTGGTACTGTAGTGACCACCCACAGGTTCTCTTACTCGGTAGAGGTGAATGATTGGTACTGTAGTGACCACCCACAGGTTCTCTTACTCGGTAGAGGTGAATGATTGGTACTGTAGTGACCACCCACAGGTTCTCTTACTCGGTAGAGGTGAATGATTGGATTGGTACTGTAGTGACCACCCACAGGTTCTCTTACTCGGTAGTGGTGAATGATTGGATTGGTACTGTAGTGACCACCCACAGGTTCTCTTACTCGGTAGTGGTGAATGATTGGTACTGTAGTGACCACCCACAGGTTCTCTTACTCGGTAGAGGTGAATGATTGGTACTGTAGTGACCACCCACAGGTTCTCTTACTCGGTAGAGGTGAATGATTGGTACTGTAGTGACCACCCACAGGTTCTCTTACTCGGTAGAGGTGAATGATTGGTACTGTAGTGACCACCCACAGGTTCTCTTACTCGGTAGTGGTGAATGATTGGTACTGTAGTGACCACCCACAGGTTCTCTTACTCGGTAGAGGTGAATGATTGGTACTGTAGTGACCACCCACAGGTTCTCTTACTCGGTAGTGGTGAATGATTGGTACTGTAGTGACCACCCACAGGTTCTCTTACTCGGTAGTGGTGAATGATTGGTACTGTAGTGACCACCCACAGGTTCTCTTACTCGGTAGAGGTGAATGATTGGTACTGTAGTGACCACCCACAGGTTCTCTTACTCGGTAGAGGTGAATGATTGGTACTGTAGTGACCACCCACAGGTTCTCTTACTCGGTAGAGGTGAATGATTGGTACTGTAGTGACCACCCACAGGTTCTCTTACTCGGTAGTGGTGAATGATTGGTACTGTAGTGACCACCCACAGGTTCTCTTACTCGGTAGAGGTGAATGATTGGTACTGTAGTGACCACCCACAGGTTCTCTTACTCGGTAGTGGTGAATGATTGGTACTGTAGTGACCACCCACAGGTTCTCTTACTCGGTAGAGGTGAATGATTGGTACTGTAGTGACCACCCACAGGTTCTCTTACTCGGTAGAGGTGAATGATTGGTACTGTAGTGACCACCCACAGGTTCTCTTACTCGGTAGAGGTGAATGATTGGTACTGTAGTGACCACCCACAGGTTCTCTTACTCGGTAGTGGTGAATGATTGGTACTGTAGTGACCACCCACAGGTTCTCTTACTCGGTAGAGGTGAATGATTGGTACTGTAGTGACCACCCACAGGTTCTCTTACTCGGTAGTGGTGAATGATTGGTACTGTAGTGACCACCCACAGGTTCTCTTACTCGGTAGAGGTGAATGATTGGTACTGTAGTGACCACCCACAGGTTTTTTTGTATCTTTTCTCTGCATATGGCACACCTCTCCAGCTCCTCTTTAATCCAACTGACCTATCCCAATAATACTGACACACGGATTAAAATGACAAACTTTTAAAGCATTTAAACTTTCCTTCCTCATTAGCAAAAACTCCTCTAAGCCTCTCCCATACCAGAGCAGAGGAGGAAATGGACAATGTGACAAATACATCCGCGTGACACTCGAGAGGCCAGGCCAGCCAAGGTACAGGAGAAGAAAAGTCTGGTCAGTTCTTTATTGCTTTGATTTCACAGTGCAGGGCCACTCAAATTGGCTGATCTGGATGTTACTGTAGCCTGCCTCACAGCCACCAAGGGAAGCCTCCAGTCATCAAATATGTCAGCCAGTTCACTTTTTTAACCAAATCTGTATTTTGGATGTAAATGGCATTTCAGTACATTTTCAGGGTTCAGTACATCAGGATTTACTGAGTATGAGAACACACACACCAACACACACAGGCACACACCACACATGCACTCACACACATCCTATAGAAATGTTTTTCACCGAGCAACGATTGTTTCTTTATTATGTAAATATGTCTACAGAATCCGTAAATGTATTTTATTTTTTTTATTCACAAATGAAACCATGATCCATATGCACGTTCAGCAAAAGTCTAATACCTCCATGACCCTTAAATACATGGAAACTTCACATAAACCACATATAAACCACATATAAACCACATATAAACCACATAAACCACATATAAACCACATATAAACCACATATAAACCACATATAAACCACCTAAACCACATATAAACCACATATAAACCACATAACATATAAACCACCTAAACCACATATAAACCACATATAAACAACATATAAACAACATATAAACAACATATAAACCACATAACATATAAACAACATATAAACAACATATAAACCACATATAAACCACATAACATATAAACCACATAAACCACATATAAACCACATATAAACAACATATAAACCACATTTAAACCACATATAAACCACATATAAACCACCTAAACCACATATAAACCACATATAAACCACATAACATATAAACCACATAAACCACCTAAACCACATATAAACCACATATAAACCACATATAAACCACGTATAAACAACATATAAACAACATATAAACCACATATAAACCACGTATAAACAACATATAAACCACATATAAACCACATATAAACAACATATAAACAACATATAAACCACATATAAACCACATATAAACAACATATAAACAACATATAAACAACATATAAACCACATATAAACCACATATAAACAACATATAAACAACATATAAACAACATATAAACAACATATAAACCACATATAAACCACATATAAACCACATATAAACAACATATAAACAACATATAAACAACATATAAACCATATATAAACCACATATAAACCACATATAAACAACATATAAACCACATATACACCAAACAACAAAACCACATATAAACCACATAACATATAAACAACATATAAACCACATATAAACCACATATAAACCACATATAAACCACATATACACCAAACAACATAAAACCACATATAAACCACATAACATATAAACCACATAACATATAAACCACATAACATATAAACCACATAACATATAAACAACATATAAAACCACATATAAACCACATATAAACCACATATAAACCACATATAAACCAAACAACATAAACCACATATAAACCACATAACATATAAACCACATATAAACCACATAACATATAAACCACATATAAACCACATAACATATAAACCACATATAAAACCACATATAAACCACATATAAACCACATAACATATAAACCACATATAAACCACATATAAACCACTTAACATATAAACCACATATAAACCACATAACATATAAACCACATATAAACCACATATAAACCACATATAAACCACATAACATATAAACCACATATAAACCACATAACATATACACCACATATAAACCACATAACATATAAACCACATATAAACCACATATAAACCACATATAAACCACATATAAACCACATACTGTATAAACAACATATAAACCACATATAAACCACATACTGTATAAACAACATATAAACCACATATAAACCACATAACATATAAACCACATATAAACCACATATATACAACATATAAACCACATATAAACCACATATAAACCACATAACATATAAACCACATATATACCAAACAACATAAACCACATATAAACCACATATAAACCACATAACATATAAACCACATATAAACCACATATAAACCACATATAAACCACATATACACCAAACAACATAAACCACATATAAACCACATAACATATAAACCACATAACATATAAACCACATAACATATAAACCACATAACATATAAACAACATATAAACCACATATAAACCACATATAAACCACATATAAACCACATATATACCAAACAACATAAACCACATATAAACCACATATAAACCACATAACATATAAACCACATATAAACCACATAACATATAAACCACATATAAACAACATATAAACCACATATAAACAACATATAAACAACATATAAACCACATATAAACCACATATAAACCACATATAAACCACATAACATATAAACCACATATAAACCACATTTAAACCACATATAAACCACATATAAACCACATATAAACAACATATAAACCACATATAAACCACATATAAACCACATATAAACCACATATAAACCACATATACACCAAACAACAAAACCACATATAAACCACATATAAACCACATATAAACCACATAACATATAAACCACATATAAACCACATATATACAACATATAAACCACATATAAACCACATATAAACCACATATAAACCACATATATACCAAACAACATAAACCACATATAAACCACATAACATATAAACCACATATAAACCACATATAAACCACATATATACCAAACAACATAAACCACATATAAACCACATATAAACCACATATAAACAACATATAAACAACATATAAACCACATATAAACCACATATAAACAACATATACACAACATATAAACAACATATAAACCACATATACACAACATATAAACCACATATAAACCACATATACACCAAACAACAAAACCACATATAAACCACATATAAACCACATATAAACCACATATACACCAAACAACATAAACCACATATAAACCACATAACATATAAACCACATAACATATAAACCACATAACATATAAACCACATATAAACCAAACAACATAAACCACATATAAACCACATAACATATAAACCACATATAAACCACATATAAACCACATATAAACCACATATATACCAAACAACATAAACCACATATAAACCACATATAAACCACATATATACCACATATATACCAAACAACATAAACCACATATAAACCACATATAAACCACATAACATATAAACCACATATAAACCACATCACATATAAACCACATATAAAAAAACATATAAACCACATATAAACCACATATAAACAACATATAAACCACATATATACCAAACAACATAAACCACATATAAACCACATATAAACCACATAACATATAAACCACATATAAACCACATCACATATAAACCACATATAAAAAAACATATAAACCACATATAAACCACATAACATATAAACCACATATAAACCACATATAAACCACATAACATATAAACCACATATAAACCACATATAAACCACATACTGTATAAACAACATATAAACCACATATAAACCACATATATACAACATATAAACCACATATAAACCACATATATACAACATATAAACCACATATAAACCACATATATACCAAACAACATAAACCACATATAAACCACATATAAACCACATAACATATAAACCACATAACATATAAACCACATATAAACCACATATAAACAACATATAAACCACATATAAACCACATATAAACCACATATAAACAACATATAAACCACATATAAACAACATATAAACCACATATAAACCACATATATACCAAACAACATAAACCACATATAAACCACATATAAACAACATGTAAACAACATATAAACCACATATAAACCACATATATACCAAACAACATAAACCACATATAAACCACATATAAACCACATAACATATAAACCACATATAAACCACATAACATATAAACCACATATAAACAACATATAAACCACATATAAACAACATATAAACAACATATAAACAACATATAAACCACATATAAAACCACATATAAACCACATATAAACCACATATAAACAACATATAAACCACATATACACCAAACAACAAAACCACATATAAACCACATATAAACCACATATAAACCACATAACATATAAACCACATATAAACCACATATATACAACATATAAACCACATATAAACCACATATAAACCACATATAAACCACATATATACCAAACAACATAAACCACATATAAACCACATAACATATAAACCACATATAAACCACATATAAACCACATATATACCAAACAACATAAACCACATATAAACCACATATAAACCACATAACATATAAACCACATATAAACCACATAACATATAAACCACATATAAACCACATATAAACAACATATAAACACATATATACAACATATAAACCACATATAAACCACATATAAACCACATATAAACCACATATATACAACATATACACAACATATAAACCACATATAAACCACATATACACAACATATAAACAACATATAAACCACATATAAACCACATATAAACCACATATAAACCACATATAAACCACATATAAACCACATATAAACAACATATATACAACATATAAACCACATATACACAACATATAAACAACATATAAACCACATATAAACAACATATAAAACAAATATATAAGCCACATATAAAACCACATATAAACCACATATAAACAACATATAAAACCACATATACACCAACAACAAAACCACATATAAACCACATATAAACCACATATACACCAAACAACATAAACCACATATAAACCACATAACATATAAACCACATAACATATAAACCACATAACATATAAACCACATATAAACCACATATAAACCAAACAACATAAACCACATATAAACCACATAACATATAAACCACATATAAACCACATATAAACCACATATAAACCACATATATACCAAACAACATAAACCACATATAAACCACATATAAACCACATAACATATAAACCACATATAAACCACATCACATATAAACCACATATAAAAAAACATATAAACCACATATAAACCACATATAAAACCACATAACATATAAACCACATATAAACCACATATAAACCACATACTGTATAAACAACATATAAACCACATATAAACCACATATAAACCACATATAAACCACATAACATATAAACCACATATAAACCACATACTGTATAAACAACATATAAACCACATATAAACCACATATATACAAACATATAAACCACATATAAACCACATATATACAACATATAAAACCACATATAAACCACATATAAACCACATATAAACCACATATATACAACATATAAACCACATATAAACCATGTATAAACCACATATATACAACATATAAGCCACATATAAACCACATATAAACAACATATAAGCCACATATAAAACCACATATAAACCACATATAAACCACATATAAAACACATATAAACCACATATAAACCACATATATACAACATATAAACCACATATATACAACATATAAACCACATATAAACCACATATAAACCACATATAAACCAAACAACATAAACCACATATAAACCACATAAACATATAAACCACATATAAACCATATATACAACATTTAAACCACATATAAACCACATATAAACCACATATAAACCACATAACATATAAACCACATATAAACCACATAACATATAAACCACATATAAACCACATAACATATAAACCACATATAAAAAAACATATAAACCACATATAAACCACATATAAACCACATAACATATAAACCACATATAAACCACATAACATATAAACCACATATAAACCACATATAAACCACATACTGTATAAACAACATATAAACCACATATAAACCACATAACATATAAACCACATATATACAACATATAAACCACATATAAACCACATATAAACCACATATATACCAAACAACATAAACCACATATAAAACCACATATAAACCACATAACATGTAAACCACATATAAACCACATATAAACAACATATAAACAACATATAAACAACATATAAACAACATATAAGCCACATATAAACCACATATAAACCACATATAAACCACATATAAACCACATATACACCAAACAACAAAACCACATATAAACCACATATAAACCACATATATACCAAACAACATAAACCACATATTAACCACATAACATATAAACCACATATAAACCACATAACATGTAAAACCACATATAAACAACATATAAACAACATATAAACAACATATAAGCCACATATAAACCACATATAAACCACATATAAACCACATATAAACCACATATAAAACCACATATACACCAAACAACAAAACTACATATAAACCACATATAAAAAACATATAAACCACATATAAAACCACATATAAACCACATATATACAACATAACATATAAAACCACATATAAACCACATATAAACCACATATATACAACATAACATATAAACAACACATAAACCACATATAAACCACATATAAAACCACATAACATATAAACCACATATAAACCACATAACATATAAACCACATATAAACCACATATAAAAACACATACTGTATAAACAACATATAAACCACATATAAACCACATAACATATAAACCACATATATACAACATATAAACAACATATAAACAACATATAAGCCACATATAAACCACATATAAACCACATATAAACCACATATAAACCACATATACACCAAACAACAAAACCACATATAAACCACATATAAACCACATATAAAAACATATAAACCACATATAAACCACATATAAACCACATATAAACCACATATAAACCACATATAAACCACATAACATATAAACCACATATAAACCACATAACACATAAAAACCACATATAAACCACATATATACAACATATAAACCACATATAAACCACATATAAACCACATATAAACCACATATAAAAACCACATATAAACAACATATAAACCACATATACACCAAACAACAAACCACATATAAACCATATAAACCACATATAAAACCACATAACATATAAAACCACATATAAACCACATATACACAACATATAAACCACATATAAACTACATATAAACCACATATAAACCACATATAAACCACATATAAACCACATATAAACCACATATAAACCACATATAAACAACATATATACAACATATAAACCACATATACACAACATATAAACAACATATAAAACCACATATAAACAACATATAAACAACATATAAGCCACATATAAACCACATATAAACCACATATAAACAACATATAAAAACCACATATACACCAAACAACAAAACCACATATAAAACCACATATAAACCACATATACACCAAACAACATAAACCATATAAACCACATAACATATAAACCACATAACATATAAACCACATATAAACCACATATAAACCAAACAACATAAACCACATATAAACCATAACATATAAACCACATATAAACCACATATAAACCACATATAAACCACATATATACCAAACAACATAAACCACATATAAACCACATATAAACCACATAACATATAAACCACATATAAACCACATCACATATAAACCACATATAAAAAAACATATAAACCACATATAAAACCACATATAAACCACATAACATATAAACCACATATAAACCACATATAAACCACATACTGTATAAACAACATATAAACCACATATAAACCACATATAAAACCACATATAAACCACATAACATATAAACCACATATAAACCACATACTGTATAAACAACATATAAACCACATATAAACCATATATACAACATATAAAACCACATATAAACCACATATATACAACATATAAACCACATATAAACCACATATAAACCACATATAAACCACATATAAACCACATATATACAACATATAAACCACATATAAACTATGTATAAACCACATATATACAAATATATAAGCCACATATAAACCACATATAAACAACATATAAGCCACATATAAACCATATAAACCACATATAAACCACATATAAAACACATATAAACCACATATAAACCACATATATACAAATATATAAAACCACATATATACAACATATAAACCACATATAAACCACATATAAACCACATATAAACCAAACAACATAAACCACATATAAAACCACATAACATATAAACCACATATAAAACACATATATACAACATTTAAAAACCACATATAAAAACCACATATAAACCACATAAAACCACATAACATATAAACCACATATAAACCACATAACATATAAACCACATATAAACCACATAACATATAAAACCACATATAAAACCACATAAAACCACATAACATATAA